>NW_028281259.1:491250-655000 GCF_059751285.1 Brachycentrus maculatus | reverse complement strand
TGTTTTCAATTGCACTGTTCTTTCTCTGCCTCCGTAGTGTAATGGTCGGCAGGCTTAGCTATATACTGTACTGAAGGTCCCTGGTTCGATTCCCAGGGGGGGGGGGAGTGAAAAAAAATACTAGTGATTTTACACTCTACTACATATTTATTTAATTATTACCCTGGATTGGTCCCTGAAGCTCAGGAGTGATCACCTCGCCCTCATGTAAGTAATGATTTAGATAACACTGCGTTAATGCGATGCAGTGCCCTATGCACCATTGGGATGCAGATAAGGGTTTGAAGAAGATGAAGAATAACTTAAGCCAGCCAAATGCCAGGTCGTAAGCCCTGGAATGATCAGACTTGCAACGTCTTTCATATAAACAAGGATAGACCCTTCGTCTTATTTAAGACGGACGTTTGTAATACACAGACGCAGCGTCTGTGACATAACTGGGTGATCGCGACCGACTTGATATTTTGAATATTTTGACGTATTCTGACATATTTTGCGCACACGAAACAGCTTGCCACTTTCCACCATACAACAGGCAACCATTTCCATAATATCAGTATTCCTAAAACACATTTTTTAAATATATTTTAAAATATATATATATATATTTAAACATATAAACAAATTATTCTTTAAATACTATCTACATCTAAGTATTACATTGAAAATTCAAGGCTTAGAGAGACATGAGAATGCCTTCCTAAATCCGGCATATTGGCGTTCTATCCTCTGTGCCTACATCTACGGAAGAATGTGCGTAGAAAACTTACAAACTAACAACAAAAATTATCACAGAATACACATTTTAAAATAAAATCAAACATACAAGTGCGTTGAGTTGGATCACTTTTACGCGACGCCGGCCGGAGCATATCAGGCGGACAGAGACGAGGATGTTTTTGTAAAGAGACAAATTGATTTCCGGCGCTGTTGACAAACATTGCGCAAATAACTAATCATGGGTTAGACTTATATCGTGGGTACTCTGAAAAAACGCAAAAAACGTCTACTCTGAAATCCCTGTTTGAATAAAGCTCTTAGCCTGAATAAAATACCCGCTATTCAACTCAAAGTTGAATTTACTTGTAAAACCACATGTCGCTCACTCCTTTCAACAACGTCATATAACAAAAAACTTGATTGTTCAGGAGATCGTTTTTAAAGTTTAAAAATATAATACAATGTATGAAAAATAAATATCAAGCCACTTATTGAACTTTTTACTGTGCAACAGATCTTTTTAGGTAAAACCTGAAGGTTTTTTCCCCATTTGAAAAATATTTTGTACATTTAAAATAATAATTGAACAATACCTTTTATTCAAAATGCAAAGACAACACTTTCTGCCCTGTAGCGGTAAATATTAATTTACAATATTTTGAAGGTGTCCAAATACTTGTTCACAAAATCTGTATTATCTTTATTATTATTAGACTTCCAAATTCTCCTTCATCTTTGATGAGATGTCAAAAAATAATCGGTAAATATTAAGTTCAAAATATGCCGCTTTGAAACTGAAACTGAAACGTGAAACTTGAAAGGACTGTCTGCATTTGCTTATTACATGTCGCTCACTCCTTTCAAGAATGTCATAAATCAAAAATCGACAATTTTCAGTTGTGCATGTTTTTGGAATGCCCAGAAAATGTACTATATCCCAGCAAAAGAGGCATTTTTTTAACTTAATATTTACCCGCTACAGGGTAGAAAATGTTGTTTTTGCATTTGAAGAAAAGGTATTGTTTAATTTTGTTTTTTTAAATATACTTAATATTTTTCAAATGGGGATAAAACCTTCAGGTTTTACCTAAAAAGATCTGTTGCACAGTAAAAGGTTCAATAAAGTGGCTTGACATTTATTTTTAATACATTGTGTTATATTTTTAAACATTAAAAACGTACTCCTGAAAAATCAAGTTTTTTGATTTATGACGTTCTTGAAAGGAGTGAGCTATGTGTCGCGATCGATAGCTCCGGCGTTGTCCTCATCAGTTGACCAGATCCCGGAGCTTGTCCCTCCACACCTTGACCTTCTTGTTGACGATGACCTTGTAGTTGCTCTTGGTGACCCCGTCCTTGGGGGCGCCAGCCTCGCCGGAGGCCTTCCGCCGCGAGACGCGCTCCTCAAACAGCTCGTAGAAGTCCGGGTAGGGCAGGTCCGCGACCGGGGGGCTGCCCGACTCGCGCGACGAAGGCCCGCAGCTCTGACGGACGAAGGTGCCGAACATCGCAGTCTCCGTGAACCACTCCAGGAAGTACTGCACGTGTTTGGAGCGGAAGCTCTTGATGAACGGATCTTTCTGAAAGTCAAAAACGAAACATAATCAATTTCAAATTGATTTCACCAATCTGGTGGTCTTGAATTTTGTACCTCATGGTACCTCGCAAGATTGATTTTTATGTGTTTTTTCAACAATAAAATAAATACTTCTTAAAACCCTTATATGCACCCGACGGTGCATAGGGCACTGCATCATATAAACGCAGCGTTTCCTTGATCGTTATCGCACGAAGGAAAGGTGATCAGCCCTCCGCTTCAGGTACCAGTCATTCAATTCAATTCAATTCAATTCAATTCAATTTATTCAATAAAAAAATAATATATACATAACAAACAATATTCAAGGCGTATATATTAAAAGTAAGCAAGAAGACTTCAGAAGGTGTAGAAGAATCCCGCTTTGGAAAACTCCTTCGGACACATGGAACAGATCAATATCCAATGTGATATTGTTCAACATAGCGGTAGCTCTTCCTACAGGCATAACCATCGGCAGGTTGGTCCTGTGTATAGGAATGTGAAACAATCTATGCCGACGCTGTCTTAGGTAACTATCGGGAACATACAGACCAATGTTCCGGATAATTTCAGGATTATCCATCATACCGCGCAACAATTGATAAAAATGCATATAATGTCATACGTTCATCATAAATTAAAATGGAGTTCTACAAATTGAACGCCAAATATATTTATAAACCGATGGACAGTCGTAAACCCTCGGTTCAACTTGGACCAGATTGAGAAGACTGTGGGTACGCGGTTGGCCCAATGGCGCTGATCACGGGCACACACGTCCACTATCTCTCAGAGGTTGCAATTTATATTAAATGAAAACACAAAAAGAATAAATAATCGAACTTACTTGAAAATCCGCGTTTATTCGCACAAAAGATTTTGGTTTACAATTAAACGGACCCACGCGGCTCGCATAACCGTATGTGTTTTAACAAAATATGCCCCATACGCGGCTGACATAAGCGTTTGTGTTTTTACTTTGCTCCTAGTTTCGAACCTCAGTTCAACTTGGAGGGATTTTTTCATAGTGTGGAACTTTGGATAAAATAATACGTCAATCCTTGGCCTTATGACATCTGTTGAAATATCTGACTAATAATTTGTAACATCACAAGGGTAAATAAAAGAACAGATCCCTGATTTTTCTTGCGGTCGGTAATTAGTCCGCGCCATAATCATGCCCTATATCTGTCTCACTCTCGCCGCTACGCATCGCCAGTGGGTAAGAGTGACACACGATGCGCGCTTTGATTTATTTATGTTACGATCTAATTTGTTTATACTACGATATATTTCAAGAATAATGTGACACACGTGTATTATAGAGTACCAAAAAGGCAAAATGAATCCCATTGAACGTTTTTGTTTAGGAAAATAAATCGTTTCTTAACTAAAAACATGTTAAAAGTAATCATTTTAAAAACGGCGAAATACAGCCGCGCACAGGCGTCTCTTAGGAAAAAAGTTAACGCCGTTAAAAGGTTAACTTAAAATTTACAGGTTTTTATTCCAAATTGATATTCACAAAGATATTAATTAAATGTTACAAAATTTTGTCACAACTAGACACAGGTGTAGGATGCAGCGACAGTTCAATTGCAGTTTTGGTGACGAAAGAGAGACTGTACTCGGCTCGCCCTCGCTTATAAGGGCTCGGAGACGTCACACTGCTGTGTTCGTAAATGCGCGGGACATTCACCACAAGACTGACCTGGAATTCCGGGTGGCCCTCCGCAAAGGCCCGGCAGTCCCCGAGCAGCTCGAGGAAGAAGCGCAGGAAGGCCTCCGCCACCAGCACGTTGCGCGTCTTGCGGGCGTGCTCGTCCGAAGGCGCCGTGGACGAGATTGGCGGTCCTGGAAGAGCGCAGTCATCGTCAGTAAGAAGAAGCAAGCAGCGGAGACACTGCGCAACCCTGTTTTACATTTGGCATTTTGCCGCTAGTAATGAACGCTACTCGCATAGAAAGAGCGAGCAGTGGAGACATCTCGCAATCCTGTTTTTCATTTGGCATTTAGTTGCTAGTAATGAACGCTACACGCATAGATGTATAGGGAAGGAAGTGCCCTATGCACCATTAGATGCGGATAAGGGTTATAAGTTAATATTTACCTAATAGTGTAAGAGTTTACCTACCTAAAAAAAATCCAAAAAGTGTAAAAGTTTACGCTGTTGAAATGCGCTCCCTCAGACGAATGTGTGGAAAATCATTGTATGACAGAATTAAAAACGAAGATATAAGAAAGGAATGTAAGGCTGAACGAAGAATAATTGAAAAGATTAGGAAGAGTTCTTTGCGGTGGTATGGACACGTGGAGCGAATGGATAACGAGAAAATGACTAAGAAAATATATGTGGCGAATGTGAGAGGGAAAACAGAACGAGGACGGCCGAAAAAGACTTGGCACGATCAGATCAATCAGAACCTAAAATCTGGCGGTGTCAAAAGTCTGCGTAATCGGAGGGCATGTGTGACTAGATGTATGGATGTGAAGGAGGCAAGGAGTGTATGTAAGGACAGAAGAGTGTGGCGTTCCATCCTCTCTGCCTACCCCTGCGGAGAAACGGCGTGATGGTAGTAGTGGTAGTAGTAGTAGTAGTATTAGTAGTAGTCAGCTAGATCCGATTCCGACCCGACGTTGGCCGGTAAAGTCATGTGTGACTAGATGTATGGATGTGAAGGAGGCAAGGAGTGTATGTAAGGACAGAAGAGTGTGGCGTTCCTTCCTCTCTGCCTACCCCTGCGGAGAAACGGCGTGATGGTAGTAGTAGTAGTAGTAGTATTAGTAGTAGTCAGCTAGATCCGATTCCGACCCGACGTTGGCCGGAAAGGTCATGTGTGACATGTGTGACATGTATAGATGTGAAGGAGGCAAGGAGTGTATGTAAGGACAGAAGAGTGTGGCGTTCCATACTCTCTGCCTACCCCTGCGGAGTATAGTAGTAGTAAAAGTTTACCTGGAATAGTGTGAGTATTTACCTAATCGCAAGATATTTACCTAATGGCAAATATTTACCGAAAAGTGAAAAATTGTACCTACTTTGAATGAATATTTTTCCAAAAGTGTAAGAATTTACCTAAAATAATGCGAGCATTTACCTAATCGCAGCGACGTCTTGAGGGTCTTGGCCAGCAGCGGCGGCAGCAGCGTGCCCTCGTCCCCCTGGCAGCACAGCACGCGCTCCCGGGGGCCCTCGGCGCCCGAGCCCGAGATGTCCACCATCATGCCCTGGACAAATGTTCATCTAAATTCCAAGTAGATAAAAGCCCAGCTCTTCTTTTATATTTTTAAAAATACATTAACCGTTTGATAGCCATCTATCCAAATTCTAATACATTCTGAAACTGCTATAGAAAATTTGGGTATTTAAAAAATTAAAAATATATAACTTTATAACTTCTAACTTTATAACTAAAAACTTTATAACTTCTCCAATATTACATCGATTTACATATAACTTTTAACATTTTGT
Source organism: Brachycentrus maculatus (assembly GCF_059751285.1). Taxonomy (NCBI): domain Eukaryota; kingdom Metazoa; phylum Arthropoda; class Insecta; order Trichoptera; family Brachycentridae; genus Brachycentrus; species Brachycentrus maculatus. Next base: position 649,229 of record NW_028281259.1, on the reverse strand, counting down.
AGATTTATCTATAATTCTTTAGAATTAATGCAAACAACTGTTGAAGGCAATTTAAAGAGATATAAGTAGTATGTAATAAAAAAAATGGAAAGCTAAATAAAAATTTTGAAAAAAGTTTCACATTTCGCTCACTCCTTTCAAGAACGTCATAAATCAAAATACTTGATTTTTCAGGAGAACGTTTTTAAAGTTTAAAAATATAACACAATGTATTAAAAATAAATATCAAGCCACTTATTGAACTTTTTACTGTGCAACAGATCTTTTTAGATAAAACCTGAAGGTTTTTTCTCAATTTGAAAAATATTTAGTATATTTAAAAAAATAATTAAACAATACCTTTTCTTCAAAATGCAAAAACAACAATTTCTGCCCTGTAGCGGGTAAATATTAAGTTAAAAATATGCCTTTTGCTGTGATATAGTACATTTTCTAGGCATTCTGAAAACATGCATAACTGAAAATTGACGATTTTTGATTTAAGACGTTCTTGAAAGGAGTGAGCGATTTATGTTTTCCTGCGCAAATTCCATGTAGCCCCTTCTTGCAACGACAACAGATAAGGTTGGAACGTTTTATTCCAGTCCTCCTATTACTGCAGACCGCACACTGCCGTAAATTGCGTCCAGGCAGTTTTTCCAAAGCAAATTTCGGGCTTGAAGTTGACGCTTTATTTTCCATATTTCTGAAGGTCATCCATTCTTCATTTGTCCAATAATAGCGGATGTGAATTGCAGCCGGGACATTTTTTTCCTGTGGTGTTAGATTTGTATAGGATATAACCATTCAACACCATCCTTCCAAAAATGTTGAAAACCACCTTATTCCAGTCTACTTTCATCCTATCTGGATGAAAGTAGACTGAATGCAGTCGAAATGCGATCTCTCAGAAGAATGTGTAACAAAACGATGTATGATAGATGTGCGAATAGTGAAATAAGGAAGGAATGCAAAGCTGAGATAAGCATTATCGATAAAATTAAGAAAGGTGTGTTGAGATGGTTTGGACATGTAGAACGAACGAGTGAGGAAAGAACAGTAAAACAAATTTATGAGGCGAATGTTAGCGGGAAAAGAAGCAGAGGAAGACCGAGAAAAACATGGCACAATCAGGTATGCCAAATACTTGAAAGTGGTCAGGTTAGGAGTCGTAACAATCGGCGGGTATGTATGAGGAGATGCATGAACGTGGAAGAGGCGAAGAATGTTTGCAAGGACAGAGCGGTGTGGCGCTCTATTCTCTCTGCCTACCCCTGCGGGGAAGCGGCGTGATGGTTAGTTAGTTTTTTCCACCTTATTCCAGAATTTGCAAGTTCTCCTCTCATCTAAGTAGGCATACAACATTTTGTCTGATTCATCTACCCCTCCCATATGTATATTATAGTCGTGAATCATACTTGGTTTTTCTTTTGTAGACTCGTAAGAGCCTTTCTTTTTTGTTACTCTTACACTGTTCGAATTTGCATCGGAGGAAATCAGAATCACTGGATGCGGCTTTGTTTTTTTTATCATTGAATGAACGCATCACGGAACGAATGAATGGCCAATATCTGTACCCGACGGATTCTCCAGTTCTTTGGACACGTGGCGCGTGGCAACGAGGATAGCCTAGAATGACTAGTTGTGATCGGTAGCCTGGAGGGAAAGAGAGGGATAGGAAGATCCCCCACACGATGGACCGATCAAATTAAGGCAGCAGCAGGCACCTCAGTGGTTGGAGCGCTACGTGCAGCGCAGTCAAGGGATAACTGGAGAAGAGTCATTGCTTCTGCAAGGGTCACAATCCTCAGCAATGAGGATTAAGACGGAGAAGAAGAACGCATCAAGATATTTTGGTTAGCAAAATATTTTGCCACACATACCTCAGCTTAAAAAAATATTTTTTAAATAAAAACTGATGTATAGTACTTTCTAGGCTTGAGAAAGTACACTTTTATTTTAAAAACACACGAGCGGCAAGAAACGACCTCCCACGCGGACCGACAAACTCGCACTAAAATGACAGCGCGACCCCGCTGCGTAGCTGTTTTAGAGACGAAATATCGAAGCGCGACAGCGCCGCATGGCGGTCAAACGGTTAAAAAAATGTGTTTTAGGAATACTGATATTATCAAAATGGTTGCCTGTTGTGGAAAGTGGCAAGCTGTTTCGTGTGCGCAAAATATGTCGAAATACGTCAAAACATCAAGTCGGTCGCGATCACCCAGTTATGTCACAGTCGCTCACCTCCTGGAAGTTGAGGTCCCGGAACAGGGCGGGGTCCGGGCAGGGCGCGTGGATGCCGGCCAGGATGGGGATGGGCGCCTCCACCAGGTCCCGCCTTATGTCCGCCGGCACGCTGCTCACCAGCGTGTGCTGCCACGCCAGCGGGTACAGCACGGCCTGCAGCCCCTCCAGGCACGCTGACAGCTTGCTGCAAGGCCAAACCACACCGATGATGTGCGTCCAACACGGGCAAAGATGGTGCTGGACCAATTCGGGCGACACCGGAAGCTGTGGTTCATTGTTGGGTAATATATCCAAAACAAAACAAGGTTTTTGTTGGATTGAATTCTACATTTATTTATGTATATGTTCATACGTGACGCGTTTCATCTTCTTGGGACATTATCAAACACTCAAACGAGTGTTTGATAATGTCCTAAGAAGATGAAACGCGTCACGTATTAAGATATACATAAATAAATGTAGAATTCAATCCAACAAAAACCTTGTTTTATTTTGGATATATTACCCAACAATTCAATTTGGAAATCTACCAACTGTCTGCAGTTACAATAAAAAAGCCGTGGTTCATTTTGAAATGCATCTCGTAAAATGAACCGCAATGTCCGCCAGACAAAAATTGTTGGCTATTATTTTTTAAATTTCATTTTAAATTCAAAGATACATTTTTTTATATTTTATTAATTACCGTGGAACGGGGCTACTTGAACATTGATATCGTAGTCATACAGGAGAAAGTGACCAAGTGCATTTTTTACAAAACCGTGATCATTGTCTATTTGATATCTTACTAGCTTAATATTGCCCTGAAAAAATCCCAAACGATTTTAAACTTGTAAAGGAAGTATAGCATATTGACTTGTTAAAATGACTAATTGCATCGATTAGTTGTTTATTTTGTTGCCAAGCAAAAGTGACTTAAATGGCCCCCCTGAACATTTTACGTTTTGTTAGTTGGTCACTTTCTCCTGTACGACTACGTTATGTTACTATGAGCCCAGTACAAAAAAAAAATTTAAATCTGTATTTGGTCTACGATAATGAATGTATTGTAGAACTGCGTCAATACGATGCAGTGCAATATGCACCATGGAATGTGGATAAAAAGTTTAAAAAAAAAAAATATTGATATTCATATTATTTTTTGACATCTCATCAAAGATGAAGAAGAATAATGGAAGTCTGGGCATTTACGGGGCTGACGACCGTCATAGGCTGGTTTAAGTGATCACTTTACACACGTGTAACATTCACCAATTCTACCCATTATTGACAACCACACTACTCAAATTCTTGGAAGTTCTATATATATATAAACCAATTTAGAAACTTTGTTCTTGAATCACTAGAACTTCACTAGAGACATCTATTGGTGAGATGTAAAGAAGCTTTTTTATTAAGCAGAAACTCTTATATTATTGATATTCAATATACAATATTGACGTCAGTACGGATTGCATTGGTGGACGAATATTTTTTAACTGATTTGTGAACAAGCATTCGGACACACTCAAAATATTATTTACACGCGTCAACTCACCTCAACTTATCGCAGACAATGACGACCTTCCGTTCTATCAGCAGCGTCCCGAATATCTTCACCAGGCAGCCGACGCTAACGCTGTCAAACAGCACCGACAGGCAGTCCTCGTCCAGCCGCGGCTCCAGCGACCTCTTCAGCGTCACCACCTCGAAGCAGCCTCCGCCGTCTCCCGGCCCGTTCCGGGCCGGACCAGACTGCCCGAAATCGGCGCCCAGATCCGAGCCGCTCCGTCTAAACTCTCTATCATCAATTCCCTCATTCAAGACACTCCGGAATCCCTTCAAATCATCACCGTACAGTCTCTCCAGGGACTTGAGAATGGATATATCGCTCTCCTTGCCCGAGACGTCCGCACTCTTCCGTCGCAGCCTATCGGAGACTTGCGCGAGCTGTCGGGGTTTGTCGCAATCGCCCGCGATATTCTCCACGCTCTTCATGACCTCCCCGAGGTTGACCGAGTTCCGCAGGGCCGAGTTCTTCTTGAAGGAGCCGTCGGTGAGGACGATGCGCTTCGGAGACCTGAGCTGCTTTACGGACAGGCTGTGACCGGGCCGCGGGAGGTCGGAGCCGTACAGCTGCCTGAGGATCGAGCTGATGATGAGGTCCGATGTACCGTGTCGAGATTCTATCTCTTGTAAAACCTGAAACAAATTGTTTAAAATATGACAATAACGATCCGGATGCCTCAGACTCGGTGTGGAGAAACAAACCCATGAGAATAGAAAATAAAATGAAAATATACAAAACATGTGTTGGACCAATAGCCACTTATGGGATTGAGGCAAGAGCAGATACTTCCAGAACAAAATCTCGACTTGGAACCTCTGAGATGAAGACTCTCCGATCCATAGCCGGAAACACATTGCAAGACGAGCAAGATATACCGACATCCGGAGCATGTGTAAGATGGAGGATATCGTAAGGTGGGGAGGACAACGAAGGCGATACTGGAAGGAACATATAAACAGAATGTCACAAGACAGACTTCCACGTATCGCCCTCCAAGGAATCCCTGAAGCACGCAGACCTCCAGGCAGACTTCCAGAAAGGTGGAAAGACAGCTGGGAGTAACGGTAAAACAAATTTATGAGGCAAATGTAATTTGGAAAAAGGTGCAGAGGAAGATCAGGTATGCCAAATACTTAAACAAATAAAGCGGTTAGGTTTGGAGTCGAAACAATTGGCGGGTATGTATGAGGAGATGCATGAATGTGGAAGAGGCGAAGAATGCTAAGGGAAGGATTAAATCCTGTCGCAAGCGGTCCCCAGGCGTAAAAAACACCTGTGAAATGCTTTGATAGAGTCAACAAGTTCATCGTTATCATCAGGGTTAGGTTAGGTTAGGTTAGGTTAGGTTAGGTAAGGTCAGGTTGAGTCACCTTGTAGTAGAACGCGGGCGCCCTGTATCTGGCGAGCACGCAGTAAGCCAGCGGCAGGCAGGCGGCGCTTCCCTCGGGCAGCACGCGGCGGCAGTACGCGTAGCGCCGCGCGCCGCGCTCGTCCGTGAGCACCAGCCCGTAGCAGACGGCGCCGCCATCCTCCTCGGGCAGCGGCCGCACCCGCCCGCCCGACGGGGACGCCTCGGGGAACACGAGGGACTCTATGCGCGGCGGCAGGGCCGTCTGGGAAAGGTAAGATTATCACATTTTGAGTGTGTCCGAATGCTTGTTCACAAATCAGTTCCAAAAAATTATTCCACCAACGCAAGCCGTACTGAAGTCAATATTGTAAAAACCTTTAACCACACTCGATGGTGCATAGGGCACCGCAACGTATTGACGCAGTGTTATCTAGATTGATACTTACATGAAGGCACTCCTGCGCTTCGGGGACCATAATATTTATTTAATACTACCAGTCCAGGGTGATATTGAATAAGTATAAGAGTGAAAAAATTACTTTTATTTACTTTTTTTTTTACGAAAATGTTTGTGCATGTTTAACCTCGGCTCGTAACGCATGTCTGTTGCTGAAACCTTTAGTGCATGTTGGTCTTCGGGTCGACCAAAAATCGCATGTGTTAGACATTTCATGTAGTTTGAGTGTGTAAATGGTGCTATGGTGGTGACGGGTAGTATTGTTTGCATGCTGTGGTAGTGATTGTCCTGACGAAGAGACGGGTACGTCTCCAAACCGGTAGACATAAAAATCTCGGTGAGTGGTTATATACTAATATTATTAACATTTTTGTAATAAAAAAAAAGTACAGTGGTGCCTCACACAACGAACTTAATTCGTTCCAGGAGCAAGTTCGTTATGCGAAAAGTTCGTTATGTGAAACGCGTTTTCCCATAACAATACATGTTAAAAAAAATAATTCGTTCTGTAGCATAAAATATGGTAAGATGACATAAAAAAAAGATAAATTTTTTGTTATTATTTTTATTTAGATACATCTAAAAACATAATGAAAAAAACACACATTTTTTAATTTTAAGAAATAATCGAATCTTGCACATCTTCATCCATTTTCCGCTTTTTGGCCGATGGTGCAGTGAAAAACCTGTCCAAAGTCGTTTGTTTCGCGAAAAGCGAAGTTCGTTGTGTGAAGCGAAGTTCGTTGTATGAATCGTGAAATGAACGAAAAGGAAGTTCGTTGTGTGCAGCGTTCGCTGTGCGAGGCGTTCGTTATGCGAGGCACCACTGTAAAATGACTAACCAGAAAGTAAATGCTTTAAATATTAATAATATTGAGAATGCTTATATTTATTTGACCCTTCTCTTGCCCTGGGAATCGAACCCGGGACCTCCAGTACGGTAGCCGAGCTTGCTGACAAAATATATGTGTAATATTTGATGCCTCACCTTCTCAGGAAACACGCTCTTGATATACGCCTGCCCGGTCGCATAGTGCATCCCGACAAGCATGCACGCATCAAACAGCCCGCCGTGCCTCATCTCCGCCTCCGCCCCCCGCGCGATCTCGTTCCGCGGGGCCTCATCCACGCAGTCCCCGTCGGCGCGCGGGAAGGCCGTGCTCTCGGGGCCCTCCTGCGAGCTGCCGGAGCCCCGCCGCGAGCCGCCCCGGCCCAGGAAGCCCGCGCGGGACGACACGCGGCGCACGTAGCGCTTGCGCTTCTCCGTCAGGCTGCGGGCCAGCTTCAGGGACACTGGAAGAAGAATAATATTAGTAAAATAATAATTCTGAATAAAATAATAAAAGTCTGTCCAAGCGGCCAGACTATGGAATGAATTACCTCTCCGCGTAAACAAATGCACCTTCTCTGATGACTTTTAAGAATAAATTCACAAGGGTTTAGGAGTAGATATTACAAGGGCAGACTATGGAATGAATTACCTCTCCGCGTAAACAAATGCACCTTCTCTGATAACTTTTAAGAATAAATTCACAAGGGTTTAGGAGTAGATATTACAAGGGCAGACTATGGAATGAATTACCTCTCCGCGTAAACAAATGCACCTTCTCTGATGACTTTTAAGAATAAATTCACAAGGGTTTAGGAGTAGATATTACAAGGGCATAGAAGAATAAATTCACGAGGGTTTAGAAGTACATTTTACAAGGGTATAGAAGAATAAATTCACAAAGGTTTATACTAAACTCACAAGGGTTTCGACTAAATTCACAAGGGTTTAGAAGTAGAAGCTTACAAGGGTTCAGGAAAAGAAATTTGAAAGGGTTTAGTGGGAGGAATTTACAAGTGCTTAGAAGAATAAATTGACATTGAAAGGATTATTTCTCATAACAAAACCATGTTGGTAAAAATAGTTTTCAAATTATCGGCAATACCTTCATCTCCCGTGTCGTGATCGGTCTCTCCGGAAGTGCTGCCGTCCAGGATGCACACCTCCGCCACCGTGTCGTAGATCTCCGTCATCAGGCGGCTCAGCTGCGGAAGAAAGAAAACACTCCGTTACTATGTTACTATGTCGGAAAAAGCATAGCTATAATAAAAAAAGAGGTTAGTAGAAAGTTGTCATACTCTTTACAACATTTTGAGTGTGTCCAAATACTTGTTCACAAAATCTGGATTATCTCCAATTACAGGAGTTATTTTCATTCATAATTCATTTCATATTTCATTCACTCTAATATATATTCAAAATTACCCTGGACTGGTATCTGAAGCGGAGGGCTGATCACCTTTCCTTCATGTGTTAACGATCTAGATAACAATGCGTTTATATGATGCAGTGCCCTATGCACCATTGGTGTGCGGATAAGGTTTTGAATGAAAAATAATAAAACACTATCCTTATCATCCATCGTTCACTTTGTGTAATACCACTTTAATAAACACTTATTCGTGACTACCGGTTTCGGAAATTTATTCAATCATCAGGTCATTAAAATAAAAAAATTATGATTTGACATTTCGCTCACTCCTTTCAAGAACGTCATAAATCAAAAAACCTGATTTTTCAGGAGAACGTTTTTGAAGTTTAAAAATATAATACAATGTATTAAAAATAAATATCAAGACACTTATTGAACTTTTTACTGTGCAACAGATCTTTTTAGGTAAAACCTGAAGGTTTTTTCTCAATTTAAAAAATATTTAGTACATTTAAAAAAAAAAATTAAAAATACCTTTTCTTCAAAATGCAAAAACAACACTTTCTGCCCTGTAGCGGGTAAATATTAAGTTAAAAATATGCCTCTTTTGCTGGGATATAGTACATTTTCTGGGCATTCTGAAAACATGCACAACTGAAAATTGTCGATTTGTGATTAATGACGTTCTTGAAAGGAGTGAGCGATTTGTGTGAAATTAAAATTTTGAAAGAGAGAAAGAAGATGAAAAAAATTGTATTAGTTAAGGAGTGAAAAAAAAAGAACTATTTTGACCCCCCCTGAGAATTGAACCCAGGACCTCCAGCACGTTATCCAAACACGCCTTACCATTACACTACGTAGGCGGACATAATTTCAAAAATCTTTTTACCACAGTCTTGCATTATTTACGTATTTCACCATTCGAACATTAGTCACACATCATTTTGCCGCACATTCGTCTAACTGATCGCAATTCTAGCCGATTTGCGGACCCCTAGAGAAAATACACTCACCGGATCAAATCGAGGGATACGTCAGAACTTGCCACAATAACATCTTCGATCGCATTCTCGCATTCCCTTTCGATCAAACTTTGAAGTGAATAACGCACAAGGTCACAGAAACAATCGATGCGCGTAATTAACGTCACACTGACGAAATAGAGACGAAGAAAAACGAAAGAAAGCCGTTTTAAAGTGATGTTAAATCGATACGAATAAGCGACAAAAGATTACAACACTATGAAAGAATATGCAAGAATAAGCACAACACTATAAGAGAAAACCGTGAACTAAGTTATGATTCACGCGAGCCGAGAGTCATTGTAACTCTCATATGACGCAATTACCGTGATTTTAATCGTATGTGTTCGTTATTTCGTTAATTGGCAAGCGATATGTGCAAAAAAATACAAAAGCGCGGTTCGGACTGTCATAATGATACGACCGCCTCGACACTTCCGATGACAGACGAACGCGAACAGCGCTCAATTTTGAATCTGAATGAAAATTCTAATCAGGGCGGCAATACTGCGAGGAAAAAAAAGAGTCAGCTGGTGTTGGTAGCACTGAACTTTGGTGATACCATATGAAGGAAATAAAACAAACATGTAAAAAAAATATAATTAAATTACGTAACGTCCAAGTGACTGAAATCTAGCTACGGCTTATGCAACACCGCTTATCATGACCCTACTCAGGCTTCAACTTTTTAAGTTTCATAGCCTATGCCTACTCGTGAGTGAATTTACTCTTTATGTTTAAAGTTACTATAATTTCATGTAATTCACGAGTGAAAATTCTAGGCAAAAACACTTAAAATTATTGAATAAAACTCTTGTTAATATACCACTAGAGTTAATGTATTTATTTAATAAAATTTAAAAAATATATTTATTTGTGTTATTTATTATTTACACAAAGATTTCAATTTCATACAATTTCTGCGAGTATTAACGATCAAGATCTGCGTTTTTTACGATACAGTGCCCTATGCACCATTGGGGTGCGGGTTTGAAGAATAGATAAAAGATTTTCGACGATAAAGTAAAATTCTTAATTTAAGTTTTACTTGGTATATACCACAATTTCTTAAAATCTATTGTGACACGCGTTTCATATCATCGAGACAAATAATGAAAATCTTAACGGAGACGAAGCAAATTCAAATAAACTGTCTACTTTGCAAGCATATAAACTTTATGTTTAAAGTTACTGTCCGCCTCCGTAGTGTAATGGTCAGCATGCTCGGCTACCGTTCTGGAGGTCCCGGGTTCGATTCCCAGGGGGGTTTAATAAATGATTTTTTCACTCTAATATTTATTCAATATTACACTGGACTGGTACCTGAAGTGGAGGGCTGATCACCTTTCCTTCGTGTGTAAACGATCGAGATAACACTGCGTTTATATGAAGCAGTGCCCTATGCACCATTGGGGTGCGGTAAGGGTTTTATAATTTTAAAGTTACTACAATTTCATGTAATTCATGGGTGAAAATTCTAGGCAAAAACACTCGCGAGTACTTGAAAACTTTCATCGACCTCCTTATTATATCCAGTTTTTTTTAAGTGAAACGAATTGAATTAAAAGCAAATATATTATGAACGCAACTTTCCCAATTTCTGGGGAATATTTCCCGAGACTGGCAACACCGATTACGAAAAAAAGAATCTCGTTCAAACCGCGAATTCCGTAATAGAAAACACAGCATCGTATGCGCAACGCATTTTAATCCTTAGCAACATTAAAGGTCGCACGCACGCAAGTATGAGTTAATTAGCATACTCGAAGACCTATTTTGGAATGTCAACACTAATACAGTAAGGTATAGGCGTACAATTCGCATATTTTTAAGTGAAACTTCTTTATGGGCGGTGTTTTAAATGGATTTAAATGACAATTAAACTTCAAATTTGTTAAAATGTTTGTGAAAGAAATAGAAACAAAGTTATTATTCTTATTCAGACGTCCACAGAGGTAATATTCAACAAATATATATATATAAATATATATAACTCATAACGGTAACAGTCAAACAATTAAACGCTAAAACAATCTTTACATATGAATCCAAGAGTCACTCTCACATAACACCAGAAAACACCTCCCAGCAAAGCACACTGATCACAATTAGCACACTTTATGGTAACGTGCATAGAACCACAAGATAACACATCTTTATATATAAATTTTTAAACTATAAATTATCCAAATATTTAAATAAAATAGTTAAACAAGAATTTTTACGAACATAGTACTAGAAATAAGGATAAAATAAGACTGCCATTGTTGAAAAAGACCGAGTCGCAAAATTGTTTGATGTATAAGGGTTTGAAAATGTATGATGAGATGCCTGAATGTATGAAGAATGAAAAGAGTCTGAAAAGATTTAAAAATAAATGTTTTTTACTGTAAGAAGATGTAAATATATACATATCGCTCACTCCTTTCAAAAACGTCATAAATCAAAAAACTTGATTTTTCAGGAGAACGTTTTTAAAGTTTAAAAATATGTATAATACAATGTATTAAAAATAAATACCAAGCCACTTGTTGAACTTTTTACTGTGCAACAGATCTTTTTATGTAAAACCTGAATGTTTTTTCTCCATTTGAAAAATATTCAGTATATTTAAAAAAATAATTAAACAATACCTTTTCTTCAAAATGCAAAAACATCACTTTCTGCCCTGTAGCGGGTAAATATTAAGTTAAAAATATGCCGCTTTTGCTGGGATATAGTACATTTTCTGGGCATTCCGAAAACATGCACAACTGAAAATTGACGATTTTTGATTTGTGACGTTCTTGAAAGGAGTGAGCGATATATGATGTAAATTAAGTGTGAATAATAGTTTAAATTATTGTAATATAAGCAAACGTAAGAAATTACAAAAAAATCATTTTTTTATATTATTTTTTGACATCTCAATATGAATAAATAATATTATGTAAGTCTGGGCATTTTACGGGGCTGACGACCGTCATAGGCTGGTTTAAATGATCATTTCACACACATGTAACATTCACCAATTCTACCCATGATTGACAACCACACTACTCAAATTCTTGGAACCTCTATACATATGGTTCAATTTTCGAAACATGGTGCTTGAATTTCACTAGAGACATCTATAGTGAGATAAAAGAAGCTTTTTATTGAGCAGAATTTCTTTCATTTGTATGTGATGTCCGAATCCTGGATTATAATCAGCAAGTATTATTATTATAAGAAGCTAAACTGGCAGTACACAGTGGAGTTCTGGTTCCAACCCTTATGTATGGAAGCGAAGCATGGAGTTGGCAAAAGAAGGATGAAAGCAGACTGAATGCAGTCGAAATGCGATCCCTCAGACGAATGTGTGGCAAAACGATGTTTGATAGATGTTCGAATGATGAAATAAGGAAAGAATGTAAGGCTGAGATAAGCATTATCGATAAAATTAAGAAAGGTGTGTTGAGATGGTTTGGACATGTGGAGCGTATGAGTGAAGAAAGAACGGTTAAACAAATTTATGAGGCGTATGTAGTAATGTAAGAAAAAGAAGCAGAGGACGACCGAGGAAAACTTGGCACAATCAGGTATGTCAAATACTTGAAAGCGGCCGGGTCAGGAGTCGTAATAATCGTCGGGTATGTATGAGGAGATGCATGAACGTGGAAGAGGCGAAGAGTGTTTGCAAAGACAGAGTGGTGTGGCGTTCGATTCTCTCTGCCTACCCCTGCGGGGAAGCGGCGTAATGGTTAGTTAGTTAGTTAGTTAGTATTCCAAGAATTTCAATATACATATGTACTCATTTGTATTGTTCAAATTCGAAAAATAACGCTTGGATCACTAGAATTTTACTAGAGACATCTATGGCGGGATGAAAAAAGCTTTTTATTGAGCAGGAACACTTTTATGCAATGTCAAAAAATAAAAATAATAGAAAATAAAACCCTTATTTGCACCCCAATGGTGCATAGGGCACTGCGTCATATAAACGCAGTGTTATCTTGATCGTTTACGCATGAAGGAAAGGTGATCAGCCCTCCGCTTCAGGTACCAGTCCAGGGTGATATTTAATAATTTAACAGTGAAAAAAATCACTTATTATATTTATTTTACCCCCCTTGGGAATCGAACCAGGAACCTACAGACCTAAAAAATACTGTAAAAAAACAACTCATATAATTGGAGATAATCCAGATTTGTGAACAAGTATTTGGACACACTCAAAATATTGTAAAATAACTTTGATTACTATGCAAAAAAATGCACAGCCTGCTTCGATTATCCATAAAGTCATTAAGTATAAAAGGTAGTGTAGTAATAATAATAATAATAAAACCCTTATCCGCACCCCAATGGTGCATAGAGCACTGCGTAATAATTTTTTTTATTTATTTTACCACCCTTTGGAATCGAACTCGGAACCTACAGACCTAAAAAATACTCATAAGTCATTAAGTATAAAAGGTAGTGTAATAATAATAATAATAAAACCCTTATCCGCACCCCAATGGTGCATAGGGCACTGCGTCATAAAAAATAATTTAAAAAATATTTATTTTACCCCCCTTGGGAATCGAACCAGGAACCTACAGACCTAAAAAATACTGTAAAAAAAAAACAACTCATATAATTGGAGATAATCCAGATTTGTGAACAAGTATTTGGACACACTCAAAATGTTGTAAAAGAACTTTGATTACTATGCTAAAAAATGCACAACCTGCTTCGACTATCCATAAAGTCATTAAATAAATAAATTAAGTATAAAAGGTAGTCGGCTATTCAAACTTAAAACACAGTAAGGGACATTTTTTTGTAGTACGTTTTTTTGCATTTTTGGACTAAGTAGAATCTAGTTAGTCCAAAAATGCAAAAAAATGTACTACTTAAAAAATGTCCCTTACTGTGTTTTGAATGACTGTCTTACCTCGCGTTCTTGGTTCGGTTCCATCTTGAAGGAGCTTCTTAGTAACACTTAACTGATTACCAAACGATGCATTAAATGAACCATACGACAGGCCGAGATCGAATCGCGGACTCCAATATCCGAAACACTAAACAACTGAGCCGCGATGGACAGATATATTATTATTTATTTATTGATATTGTGTTTAATTTGTAGAACTCCATTTTAATTTATGTATTAATTTTAAAATCAAACACAGATTTTTTGAGTCTACTAAGTTGTATTTTATAAAAAATAAAAAAAACACATTAAAATTCATATTATGACAATTGTTTCGCCTAGTTGTGGCATTTTCAAACGAATTTGTAAGATTAAATGGACTGACGGTTCTTGTTTATATAAGATGATGAAGAAGAATATGGATCTCTGGGTATTTACAGGGATTATGACCTGACATAGGCTTGTTAAGTGATCACTTTACTCACGTGCAACATTCTACCCATGATTGACAACCACACTACACAGATTTTTAAAACTATTGATCAATCTCGTGACACAGTACATATGAGTTCACGACAGCCATCTGTGTTGGATTGAGGAAAGCTTTTATTTTAGCAGAGACCCTTTTATTTATTTATATGCAAGATCCGAATCCAGATTATTTTCACATACTGGAAAACGTCTGAAAACGTGTTTTTTTTTTAAACATAGCTTATTATTTAACCAGTAATTTTTATCGACAACCAAAGACCGAGAAAAACTCGGCACGATCAGGTATGCCAAATACGTAAAAGTGGTCAGGTTAGGAGTCGTAGTAATCGGCGGGTATGTATGAGGAGATGCATGAACGTGGAAGAGGCGAATAATGTTTGCAAAGACAGAGTGGTGTGTAGATATATATATATATATATATATATATATATATATATATATATATATATATATATATATATATATATATATATATATATATATATATATATATATATATATATGTATGTTCGCGAAGTGTATGAAGGATTCTTCAAGAATTATTTTTACATACTAGGACTTGTTTAAACATTTATTAAATTTGAGCAGTTATTTTATTCACTTTATTTTTAATATGTCCTAATTTTTACGCACTCCCACACGATACCACACTCGGCAAATGTTATGGTGAAATGTGAAAGCTGACACCGGATATGACTTACATCGCTTAATTTAAATATAATATATATATATATATATATATATATATATATATATATATATATATATATATATATATATATATATATATATATGTGTATATATATATATATAAATATATATATATATATATATATATATATATATATATATATATATATATATATATACATATTATTTTTTGACATCTCATCAAAGATGAAGAAGAATATGGAAGCCTGGGCATTTACGGGGCTGACGACCGTCATCGGCTGGTTTAAGTGATCACTTTACACACGTGTAACATTCACCAATTCTACCCATTATTGACAACCACACTACTCAAATTCTTGGAAGTTTTATATATATATATATATGAACCAATTAAGAAACCTTGTTCTTGAATCAATAGAACTTCACTAGAGACATCTATTGGTGAGATGTAAAGAAGCTTTTTACTAAGCAGAAACTCTTATATTAGTATGTGAGGTCCAAATCCTGGATTATAATCACACACATGAGAAACGCCAGAAAATACCATTTTCATTTTTATTATTAAGCTTATAATTTGACCAGATAATTTATTTACAACATTTTGAGTGTGTCCAAATACTTGTTCACAAAATCTGGATTATCTCCAATTACAGGAGTTATTTTCATATTATTTTTTGACATCTCATCAAAGATGAAGAAGAATATGGAAGCCTGGGCATTTACGGTCATAAAATAAATATGGAAGCCCAGGCTTCCATATTCTTCTTCATCTTTGATGAGATGTCAAAAAATAATATGAAAATAACTCCTGTAATTGGAGATAATCCAGATTTTGTGAACAAGTATTTGGACACACTCAAAATGTTGTATATACATATTTATATATATATATATATATATATATATATATATATATATATATATATATATATATATATATATATATATATATATTTATATATATATATATATGTTTATATATATATAATAATAATAATATAATAAAACCCTTATCCGCAACCGAATGGTGCATAGGGCACTGTGTCATATTAACGCAATGTTATCTTGATCGTTTACACATGAAGGAAAGGTGATCAGCCCTGCGCTTCAGTTACCAGTCCATGGTAATATTGAATAAATATTACTTATTAATATTATTTATTTTACCCCCCTTGGGAATCGAACCCGGGACCTCCAGCACGGTAGCCTAGCGCGCTAACCACTACACTATGGAGGCGTACAAATCGAAAAGTAAGGAGTTACAGAAAAAAAATTAAAAATATTTTTTTCATTATTATCTGAAAAATCCAATGTATATGAATGTATTTTATAAAATTGGGCGTAAACTGACGTCCGGATCCCAGCGCTGTCAGACGCTGACTGAATTCTATTATTGCCTTAAGCGAAAAATGTTGCATTTAAATATTTACGTATTTTAAAGCAAATATTGACTTAAGATACAGTTTCCTTTAAGTGTCGCTTACAACTATTGACAAAGTAGTTGTCAGCAGTCAACAAACAATGTTGTCCTTTCTTTGTTTTGCGATAAAAACGAAAAGTAAACATTGAATCTGTTCAAATATACAGTATGGCGCAAAGTCGTGAAGTTCCTTTTAAAACACGCAATATGTAGGTAAATAGACGTGAATCATGGAGTCGGCAAAATAAGGATGAGAGTAGACTGAATGCAGCCGGAATGCCATCTCTCAGTGCGGCAAGACCATGTATGGTAGATGTTCCAATGGTGATATAAGGAAAGGGTGCAAGGCTGAGATGAGCACTATCCAGCAAACTAAGGAAGGCGGCTTGGGATGGTTTGGGAAGGATGAGAGTAGACTGGATGCAGTCGGGATGCCATCTCTCGGTGCGGCAAGACCATGTATGGTAGATGTTCCAATGGTGATATAAGGAAAGGGTGCAAGGCTGAGATGAGCACTATCCAGCAAACTAAGGAAGGCGGCTTGGGATGGTTTGGGAAGGATGAGAGTAGACTGGATGCAGTCGGGATGCCATCTCTCGGTGCGGCAAGACCATGTATGGTAGATGTTCCAATGGTGATATAAGGAAAGGGTGCGAGGCTGAGATGAGCACTATCCAGCAAACTAAGGAAGGCGGGTTGGGATGGTTTGGGAAGGATGAGAGTAGACTGGATGCAGTCGGGATGCCATCTCTCAGTGCGGCAAGACCATGTATGGTAGATGTTCCAATGGTGATATAAGGAAAGGGTGCAAGGCTGAGATAAGCACTATCCAGCAAACTAAGGAAGGCGGGTTGGGATGGTTTGGGAAGGATGAGAGTAGACTGGATGCAGTCGGGATGCCATCTCTCAGTGCGGCAAGACCATGTATGGTAGATGTTCCATGGTGATATAAGGAAAGGGTGCAAGGCTGAGATGAGCACTATCCAGCAAACTAAGGAAGGCGGGTTGGGATGGTTCGGGAAGGATGAGAGTAGACTGGATGCAGTCGGGATGCCATCTCTCAGTGCGGCAAGACCATGATCTGTTAAAAATGACTAACTGCATTGATGTTTATTTTTTTGCCAAGCAAAAGTGACTTAAATGGCCCTCCTAAACATTTTACTTTTTGTCAGTTGGTCATTAGGTCAGTAGGTAAGTTTTTTATTTTTTATTTTTTAAATATACCAAATATTTTTCAAATGGAGAAAAAACATTCAGGTTTTACCTAAAAAGATCTGTTGCACAGTAAAAAGGTCAATAAGTGGCTTGATATTTATTTTTAATACATTTTATTATGTTATTAAACTTTTTTATTTTACTATTTTTATATTACTATTAAATTTGTCCGCCTCCGTGTGTAATGGTCAGCACGCTTGGCTACCGTTCTGGAGGTCCCGGGTTCGATTCCCAGGGGGGTCAAAAAAATATAAGTAATTTTTTCACTGTAATATTTATTCAATATTACCCTGGACTGATCACCTTTTCTTCATGTGTAAACGATCAAGATAACACTGCCTTTATATATATATAGTAGTGCCCTATGCACCACTGGGGTGCGGATAAGGGTTTTATATTATATATTTATATATATTAAACTTTAAAAACGATCTCCTGAAAAATCAAGTCGTTTTTTTGTATATATGACGTTGTTGAAAGGAGTGAGCGACGTGAGAAACGCCAGAAAAATATTAAAATGTACGATATTACGAACTGATGACCCGAAACAGGATCAAATAAGTACTTTGATTATCATAGACACTTTATTTATGGTTCAAAACGAATTTTGACAGCACTGTATGAGGTTTTATCGGACGAAACACGAATTTTGCGGAACTAAAGACATAATTAGTTGAGAAAATGGCCGAATGAACACTGCGGACGCCTTATCGTTTAAAGGTACATCGAACAACTGAAGGTAAAAACGCACAGCCGACGTGGATTCAAACCCATAACCCTTTCCAACATGAATCACTTAAATTCTTTGCTGTATCGTAAGCCCAGACTTCTATATTCTATGTTTTTCGCAGAAACTTTATAAAATTAAACAATAATCAATAAAAATAAAACCCTTATCCGCACCCCAATGGTGCATAGGGCACTGTGTCTTATAAACGCAGTGTTATCATGATCGTTTTACACATTTTTTTTACCATGATCGTTTTACACGTTTTACCAGTCCATGGTAATATTGAATAAATATTACAGTGAAAAAATCACTTATATTAATTTTTTTTACCCCCCTTGGGAATCGAACCCGGGACCTCCAGAACGGCAGCCGAGCGTGCTGACCATCACACTACGGAGGCGGCAAATTAAACAAACTTTGTTTTAACCACTTTTTATGATTAGTACACTTTGACCTACCGGTTTCGACAAGAACCTTGTCATCATCAGGGTTTATTCAATTCTAAAACATTGAAAACATGAATATTTTAATATATTTGATGTTTTAGAATTTAACAAACCCTGATGATGACAAGGTTCTTGTCGAAACCGGTAGGTCAAATTGTACTAATAATAATAAAAAATTGGTTAAAACAAAGTTGTTTAATTTTATAAAGTTTCTATGATCTTCTTCATCTATGTTGAGATATCAAAAAATAATATAAAAAATGACTCCTAACTGGAGATAATCCAGATTTGTTTAGACACACTATCCATTTTTAATTAATGTTTTACTTAAAGTAAATACAACTATTTCTTAAAATCTACTGCGACACGTGTTATGGTGCGGAATGCATCGAAACACGTGTCACAGTAGATTTTAAGAAATAGTGGTATTTACTAAGTAATTTTGTCCGCCTCCGTAGTGTAATGGTCAGCACGCTCGGCTGCCGTTCTGGAGGTCCCGGGTTCGATTCCCAAGGGGGGAAAAATAAATATAAGTGATTTTTTCACTGTCATATTTATTCAATATTACCCTGGACTGGTACCTGAAGCGGAGGGCTGATCACCTTTCCTTCATGTGTAAACGATCAAGATAACACTGCGTTAATATGACACAGTGCCCTATGCACCATTGGGGTGCGGATAAGGGTTTTATTATTATTATTATTATAAAAATGTTATATTTCATTTAATGTTATATGTTTCTCGTTGTTTGTGAACCATACATAAATAAATAAATAAAAAGTATCGGGATGCGGTCCCGTGGTTAGTGTCCCGGACTCTTGGGTCAGAATTTCTCGGTTCGAACCCACTCTACCACAATTTGATACCTATTTCTAATAATGAGCGGCCTAGGCTCACAGAAATAGCAAGAAATTGAAGTATTTTTGTAAATAATAATAATAAAATAATAATAAAACCCTTATCCGCACCCCAATGGTGCATAGGGCACTGCTTCATATAAACGCAATGTTATCTTGATCGTTTTACACGTGAAGGAAAGGTGATCAGCCCTCCGCTTCAGGTACCAGTCCAGGGTAATATTGAATAAATATTACAGTGAAAAAATCACTTATATTTATTTTTACCCCCCTTGGGAATCGAACCCGGGACCTCCAGAACGGTAGCCGAGCGTGCTGACCATTACACTACGGAGGCGGACAAATAATAATAACACAAATATTTATAATTTATATTTGAAGCACTGACTTTGTGATTTTCCATTTTATAATTAAAAAGTAACTTTGTTTTGAAATCATTATTAGTTATAGTGATTTTAAAACAAAGTTACATATTAATTACATAAATATTTGTCTTTTAATTATTATTTTTTTACAACATTTTGAGTGTGTCCAAATACTTGTTCACAAAATCTGGATTATCTCCAATTACAGGAGTTATTTTCATATTATTTTTTGAAGTGAAGTTCTAGTGATTCATGAACAAGGTTTCTAAATTGGTTCATATATATAGAACTTCCAAGAATTTGAGTAGTGTGGTTGTCAATAATGGGTAGAATTGGTGAATGTTACACGTGTGTAAAGTGATCACTCAAACCAGCCTACGACGGTCGTCAGCCCCGTAAATGCCCAGACTTCCATATTCTTCTTCATCTTTGATGAGATGTCAAAAAAATTTTTTTTTTTAAATACATATGCGAAAAGGTTAAAAATCAGGTTTTGTGTAAGGCGTTCGTTCGAACTGCGATCTCTCTACACCGGGTGGTTCAGAAATTACTTAGATATATGACTAATCGGTAATTGCTACCTATCGCATACACGCTCTGGACACAACTCATGACTTTTTCTATGGAGAATACAAGTTTTGCATGCAAATAAATGTATTTATTTAAAACAAAAAAACACAAAGCTGAATAGAACCAAAAAAATGTCAAAATTTACTGCGTTGTAAATAATCTGTGATCAACATATCGCTCACTCCATTCAAGAACGTCATAAATAAAAAAAACTTGATTTTTCAGGAGAACGTTTTTAAAGTTTAAGAATTATTTTTTGACATCTCATCAAAGATGAAGAAGAATATGGAAGTCTGGGCATTTACGGGGCTTACGACCGTCATAGGCTGGTTTAAGTGATCACTTTACACACGTGTAACATTCACCAATTCTACCCATTATTGACAACCACACTACTCAAATTCTTGGAAGTTCTATAGTGAACAAGTATTTGGACACACTCAAAATGTTGTAAAGTTTAAGAATATAATAAAATGTATTAAAAATAAATATCAAGCCACTTATTGAACTTTTTACTGTGCAACACATCATTTTAAGTAAAACCTGAAGGTTTTTTTCTCCATTTGAAAAATATTTAGTATATAAAAAAATAAACAATTCCTTTTCTTCAAAATGCAAAAACAACACTTTCTGCCCTGTAGCGGGTAAATATTAAATTAAAAATATGCCGCTTTTGCTGGGATATAGTACATTTTCTTGGCTTTCCGAAAACTTGCACAATTGAAAATTGACGATTTTTGATTTATGACGTTCTTGAAAGAAGTGAGCGATATGTTTTTTACTGATTTATTTCCGTTAGTCAACAGTATATTTAAAGCTTTTCAAATGTTATACTATTTTTCGGCATCACATATTGAATGTGCGTAGTGGAAATTTTCAATATTATTTTTGGCAAATGAAGGAAATTTAAATAAATTAGATATTATTCAAAATAAAGCGATGAGAACAGTACTTAAGAAAAATAGATTTTTATATGAACATATAATAAGGATAAAATAAGACTGCCATTGTTGAAAAAAAACCGAGTCGCAAAATTGTTCAATGTATAAGGGTTTGAAAATGTATGATGAGATGCCTGAATGTATGAAGAACGAAAACAGTCTAAAAGAATTTAAAAATATATGTTTTGTTTACTGTAAGATGTAAGATGTAAATATTTATAATGTAAATTACGTGTAAATAATAGTTTGTAATAAATGTAATATAAGCTTACTAAAGAATAAAAAATAAAAACTATGGAGTATGTTCGACTAGTGTGGACATACTGCTCGCCTAGTGTCGACATTTTGTTTGTAATGTGCTTTAGGCGATGGGAAAAACCGTATAAGGTTGCTACATATATATACCGCAAATATTACTAATATGTATTTAATAATACATTGTTCCTATGTATTTTTGCACGAAAACTAGTTTAAAGGCGTATTTACATCGAGTCAGTTACTAACGTCAGTACTGGCGCAGAAATGGCTCAAGGCGAGTTTACATCGAGCCGGTAACTAGCGCGATAGCGTTGTACTAATGTGAAATCAATGTATACAATAGCAGTACCGATGAAGTATGTTGGGGTTCAATGGATTTTTCACATGATATTATGGGATTATTATGGGCTAATAAATTAATATGAAAAATCACAAGACTATCGGTGACATTCTTATTGAAATCTGTAGAGAACTAAGGGAGATATTAAGGTTTAAACTTAAAATATTTGAATAAAACGAAAAACGGACACCGCTATACGTAATCAATAATTTACGTCATCGGGCGTTATGGGGCGTATCCCTTTATGTATCTGCTTTATAGAGCCGTAATAGCAGTAGTGTGGATTCGTTTCTGTGACGTCATTCGTTGCCAACCGAGGAAAACGACGTTTTTACGAAGGCGAATTTTGCAAAAGAAAATGATGAATGAAAATGTCGATTATATCGGCTGCTATAAACACAAAACGAGCGTAATACAATCATTTATATGTTGAGTATGTTAAATTAGATATTCCTCCTATCTGAAAATGATCCATTGGTCAGAAAATGGTGGGTGCAACGAGGTATCAAACAGGGCTGGGGAGTCTGGATGCTTACTGAATAAAGTAGCCAAATGGATAGGCCATGATATAAGACAGCCAGGCTTGCTTCTTACGATTGTGGAGGGCATGTGTGAAGGCACAAACTACAGAGGACGACCCCGCTAGACCTACATGGACCAAATGATCTCCGCCATGCGCTGTAGCGGGTACGCCGAGTTTAAGAGACAAGGGAGACTGACCTCGGAAGAAGAAAACCAACCATCACAAAGATTGTAACCCACGAAGAACGTATCATGCATGATAAAACTAGTGAAGGACAATGGTACCATAAACCAAGCTAGGACACAAAATGCCAAACCCTCTTCTAGTGGAACGGAAGGTCTATTAATGAGATAAGGAACTGTCACAAGAGATGGTATCATACATCATAAAACTAGTGAAGGACATTGGTATCATAAACCAAGCTAGGACACAAAATGCCAAACCCTCTTCTAGTGGAACGGAAGGTCTATTAATGAGATAAGGAACTGTCACAAGAGATGGTATCATACATCATAAAACTAGTGAAGGACATTGGTATCATAAACCAAGCTAGGACACAAAATGCCGAACCCTCTTCTAGTGGAACGGAAGGCCTGTTGAGGACAGTCAGTAGTCCGGCTTCTCCTGAGGAATGCAACGTGGTTTCCTCCCAGCAATGAGCAAATGCTGACAAGTTCCTGATTGGCCTACATTAGATTATCCCTCCTGTTCCCAACACAGATTCAAATAAAAACATTTAATTAGCTAACTAACTAACTAACCATCACGCCGCTTCTCCGCAGGGGTAGGCGGAGAGAATAGAACGCCACACCACTCTGTCTTTGCAAACATTCTTCGCCTCTTCCACGTTCATGCATCTCCTCATACATACCCGCCGATTGTTACGACTCCTAACCTGACCACTTTCAAGTATTTGGCATACCTGATCGTGCCATGTTTTTCTCGGTCTTCCTCTGCTCTGACTAAAAAACATTTTTTTAAGTTAGAAGAAACAAAAATCCACTCAATGCTCAATAAACCTTGTACATTATGAGCAAGGTAAATAATAAACGCAACTCTGATCATAACATTTTTTTAAAACCCCACGAAGAAGTACCGAGTAAGAACTGACTTACTGTCTCAATGTAAGCCCGACCTAACACTTTAAATGTCAAGAAATGACATTTCCCCTTTAGACTGTCGATCGATATAGTGTACTATTTTTAAAGTACTTCAAATACTCGGGTGTGGTCAGGTCAGGAGTCGTAATAATCGGCGGGTATGTATGAGGAGATGCATGGATGGTACCTAAAGCGCAGGACTGATCCCTTTGCCTTAGTGCAAGTGACGATCAAAGTAACGCTGCGTCAGTACGTTGCAGTGCCCTATGCACCATTGGGTGCAGTTAAAGGTTTGGAAGAGGAAGATACATTATCAGTCATGGCGACATTACAAAACCCTGTTTTACGCCTTTAGAGACGTTAAATTAATATTTAAATGAGATATTCAGGTATCCCACTGCCGTATTATAAATGATCAAATTAAAAATGCATCGATTTTGTGCAGCACCCTACGCACCATTGGGTGCGGATAGGAGTTGGAATAGAAAGATACATAAACAGTCATAGTGACATTACACAACCCTGTTTTACGCTTTTATAGACGTTGAAGCAAGATGCAAATGAGCCACTTATTTGATAAAACAATGAAGGACATTGGTACCATAAACCAAGCTAGGACACAAAATGCCCAGCCCTCTTCTAGTGGAACGGAAGGTCTGCTTCTTCGATTGTCCCACACTAGATTATCCCTCCTGTTCCAACACAGATTTTAAAAAAAAAAATTTTTTTTTAAGTTAGAAGAAACAAAAATCCACTTAATGATGTAGAAAACTATTATTTTTTGACATCTCAACATAGATAAAGAAGAATATGGAAGTCTGGGCATTTACGGGGCTTACGACCGTCAAGGCTGGTTAAAATTATAAATTTACACACGTATACATTCTATCCGTGATTGCCAACCGCACTACTCAAATTCTTGGAACCTCTATACATATGGTTCAATTTTCGAAACATGGTGCTTGAATTTCACTAGAGACATCTACAGTGAGATAAAAGAAGCTTTTTATTGAGCAGAATTTCTTTCATTTGTATGTGAGGTCCGAATCCTGGATTATAATCAGCAAGTATTATTATTATAAGAAGCTAAACTGGCAGTACACAATGGAGTTCTGGTTCCAACCCTTATGTATGGAAGCGAAGCATGGAGTTGGCAAAAGAAGGATGAAAGCAGACTGAATGCAGTCGAAATGCGATCCTTCAGACGAATGTGCGGCAAAACGATGTTTGATAGATGTTCGAATGATGAAATAAGGAAAGAATGTAAGGCTGAGATAAGCATTATCGATAAAATTAAGAAAGGTGTGTTGAGATGGTTTGGACATGTGGAGCGTATGAGTGAAGAAAGAACGGTTAAACAAATTTATGGGGCGAATGTAGTTGGAAAAAGAAGCAGAGGACGACCGAGGAAAACTTGGCACAATCAGGTATGTCAAATACTTGAAAGCGGCCGGGTCAGGAGTCGTAATAATCGTCGGGTGTGTATGAGGAGATGCATGAATGTAGAAGAGGCAAAGAATGTTTGCAAAGACAGAGTGGTGTGGCGTTCGATTCTCTCTGCCTACCCCTGCGGGGAAGCGGCGTGATGGTTAGTTAGTTAGTTTTTTTAGTATTCCAAGAATTTTAGTAGTGTGGTTGTCAATCATGGGTAAAATGGTGAATGTCACACTTGTGTAAATTGATCACTTAACCAAGCCTAAGACGGTCGTAAGCCCTGTAAAGACCCAGGCATTCACATAATTCTTCATCCATGTAGAGATGACAGTATAAAAATGACTCCTAACTGAAAAAAAACAGAGTTGTCACAAAAAAAATTGACTTACATGTTCTCTGTCCACTTCGGTTGGAGATCTTCGCTTCTTCCGGTAGGATCCATTCTCCGACCACAGCCACGACTCCCTCTTCACATTCACCTTGCTCTTACTATCGTACGTCGGAGGACGTTTAAATACGGCCATAGGCAGAGCATCGTCGCCATTTTCAGAGTCCGGGTCACCAGTCTGGGAGGGCCTGGTGCGCTCCTGCGATTGGCTGTACAGGAAGGACGAGTTGGAAGACGGAAGTTCCGGTTTGGGATTTGAAATGGTTCTGATGTTGGGCGCCAGGGGCGTCTCGACGTAGGGGACGTCGTAGATCTTCGAGGCCTGCAAAAAATGATGGAAAATGTCACTACAATGATGGAAAAAAGTCTATTTTAACACTATTATTACCATTCATCGTTCACTTTTTGTAACAAAACTTAAAAAAAAAACACTACATCGCGATTACCAGTTTCGGAATAGTCATTCCATCATCAGGTCAAATGTAGATTAAAATTAAATTGTTATTTATACAAAAATAATTTTTTTAAAGAGAGAAGAAAAGAAATGAATCTCAATGGGAATATTAATTTAAGTGAACTTGTGGTTAAATATTCATCATTATTCATGGTTTTTTTTATTATGGGTGAGTCTTTATTATTTTATTAAAGTAGTATTACACAAAGTGAACAATGAATGATAAGGATATATCGACTGTCCAAACTTAAAACACAGTAAGGGACATTTTTTGTAGTGCGTTTTTTTTGCATTTTTGGACTAAGTAGAATCTACTTAGTACAAAAATGCAAAAAAAAACGTACTACAAAAAAATGTCCCTTACTGTGTTTTGAGTTTGGACAGCCGATATTACCATACCACAAAATTAACAATGCTTTTCATATACAAAAAAATAAAGTCTTATTTTATAAATTGTTTCGGTTTTCGGCTGTGCGTAAATCTATCCATTTTAAATTTGATTTTTTTTTCTAACCCTTATCCGCACCCGATGGTGCATAGGGCAATGCATCTATGTTATCTTTTAACAGACGTTAACACACGAAGGAAAGGTGATCAGCCCTCCGCTTCAGGTACCAGTCCAGGGTAGTATTGAACAAATATTGGAGTGAAAAATAACTTTTTTTTTTTTTCAACCCACCCCTCCTGGGAATCGGACCCGGGACCTTCAGAACGGTAGCCGCGTGTGTTGACTATTACACTACCTGTGCGGACACACACACGCTCTCAGTAACTGCGCGTTTCCCAAGTGTATCAGATGACGTCCGGTGGAGCGAAACCGGTATTCAGTAGGCCCTATCTTGACGCATGATTCTCAAGGATCATTGAATTACTGTCCGACATATCGCCCACTCATTTCAAGAACGTCATGAATCAAAAAAACTTGATTTTTCAGGAGAACGTTTTTAATGTTTAAAAATATAATACAATGTATTAAAAATAAATATCAAGCTACTTATTGAACTTTTTACTGTGCAACAGATCTTTTTAGGTAAAACCTGAAGGTTTTTTCTCCATTTGTAAAATATTTAGTATATTAAAAAAAAATAAACAACACCTTTTCTTCAAAATGCAAAAACAACACTTTCTGCCCTGTAGCGGGTAAATATTAAGTTAAAAATACGCCTCTTTTGCTGGGATATAGCACATTTTTTGGGCATTCCGAAAACATGCACAACTGAAAATTGACGATTTTTGATTTATGACGTTCTTGAAAGGAGTGAGCGATATCTACTCGTATATACAACATGTCGAGTGTGTCCAAATACTTGTTCGCAAATCTGGATTATCTCCACATGGCAGCTATTGTTACATTTTTTACATCTCAACACAGATGACGAAGAATATGGAAGTCTGGGTGTCTACAGGGCTTGTGACCTAAAATAAAAAGCTTTTCTCAATCCAACAGAGATGGCTGTCGTGAACTCGTTAGGGATCAATCTTATTCGTTTATTACGAACTATACACATCACACTCAATTATAAAACAATAATTATTCCAACATTTTGAGTGTGTCCAAATACTTGTTCACAAAATCTGGATTATCTCCAATTACAGGAGTTATATATTAGATTTTGTGAACAAGTATTTGGACACACTCAAAATGTTGTAAATAAATTATCTGGTCAAATTATAAGCTTATAAGTATAAAATAAGACTGCCATTGTTGAAAAAAAACGAGTCACAAAATTGTATAGTATATAAGGGTTTGAAAATGTATGATGTGATGCCTGAATGTGTGAAGAATGAAAAGAGTCTGAACGAATTTAAAATTTCATGTTTTGTTTACTGTAAGAAGATGTAAATATATATATCGCTCACTCCTTTCAAGAAAGTCATAAATCAAAAATCGTCAATTTTCAGTTGTGCATGTTTTTAGAATGCCCAGAAAATGTACTATATCCCAGAAAAAGAGGCATATTTTTAACTTAATATTTACCCGCTACAGGGCAGAAAGTGTTGTTTTTGCATTTTGAAGAAACGGTATTGTTTAATTATTTTTTTAAATAAACTAAATATTTTTCAAATGGAGAAAAAATCTTCAGGTTTTACCTAAAAAGATCTGTTGCACAGTAAAAAGTTCAATAAATGGCTAGATATTTATTTTTGAAACATTGTATTATATTTTTGAACTTTAAAAACGGTCTCCTGAAAAATCAAGTTTTCTGATTTATGACGTTCTTAAAAGGAGTGGGCGATATGATGTAAATTAAGTGTAAAAAATAGTTTATATTAAATGTAATATAAGCTAACTAAAAAAGGTTTTAAAAAAAGAAAAAAAATGTATGGAACAGGACCAAATGCTGAACCTTGGGGCACACCAATTGTGACTTGGGTGATATCATTTCAAGTTTTTAATCATTACGGATGTTTTGCAATAGGCCGTGGGTAAAATGAAAATATATAACAATGGGAAAACCTACAAAACACAAGACGCTCACAATGGGAGATGACTCTCGCCGTAACGGATAACGGAAGCAAGAACAGTTTCGTTACCCAAAATGATCGCACGCTAGTTCAAACTGATCCATCACGTCATATTTGTAGCTTGAGATAAGCATTTTTTAACTAACCAACGTGCTGCTTCCCTGTAGGGGTATACAGAGAGAATGTAATACCACAAAATTCTGTCTTTTCAAAAAAACTATCTCTTCCGCATTTATGCATCTCCTCATACATGCCCGCCGTTTATTTTATTTTATTTTATTTAAACTTCATGTACATAAAAGAAATAAGTACATTGGCGAGCTCTTTGCTAAAAAGCAATATCTTCCAACCATTGATCAAAACTTTTGATACCATATATAGCTGTTTGCAGTCAGAGGGTAGATAGTACTTGAACATTAAAACATAAATTACAAAAGATGATAATATGGAGGGCAAAGGAAAAAGGGAGTTTAGGGAAGGAGGTAGAGGGAGGGGGTTAGGATTCAAATCACTGTTCCAACATCTATCATACATCGTTGTGCCTCACATTCGTTTGAGAGATCGCATTTCAACGGCGTTCACTCTGCTTTCGTCCTTCTGCCAATTCCATGTTTCACTTCCATACATTATTATCGGTACTAGCACTCATAGGGATTAGTCTGACTTCTTACCACGTCCAAGTATTTAAAATACTCGATCATGACAAGATTTCCTCTGTCTTCATCTGCTCCTGTTTACATTTATTATTTCCTCACTCATTCGTTCCACATGTCCAAATCATCTCAACATACCTTTCTTAGTTTGAAGGATAATGCTTATCTCATTATTTGCCTATATCACCATTCGATCATCTATCATACATCGTTTTGTTTTACTCTGAAATGATGGTCCAAATCATCTCAAAACACTTATCTTTATTTGATGGATAATGCTCATCTAAGCCTTGCATTATTTGCCTATAATGATGGTTAGTTCAGTTTTTACACTCACCAGAAAACTCATTCTGTTGTTGATTTCCTCATCATTCCCCTCCTCGTCAGCATGACGCCTGCCTTCAAGGACCGGCGAAGGATTCTTCTCTCGCTGGAGTCTCTGTGACGCACTGACTCTCTCGTCAGAGCCGCGATTCTTCTCGATCCTGAGGCTGCCTCTACCGCCTTCCAAACGCATCAGAATGTCCTTGACTTTGGAGCCAGACTCCTTGCTTTTCAAGTCTTGCAAGGTCCTGCAGTCGCGCTTACCGTAATCCCTGTTGGATTTGAAGCTCTTTAGAGAAGATAAGGCGTACTCGGAAGGAAGTCTTTCCGGTGTTTCTGTGATGTCGAATGAGTTTGTAGACGATAAACGTTTCGGGTTTCCGAATATATCTTTGGTCTGTTGAAGGGGAGCGTTCGTGACGATTTTAGTAAAGTCTGACTCACGAAAGCGTCCGAAGCCGTCTTCCAACTGCGTACCAGTTCGCAAAAGAGCAAACGGTGGTCTGATAACATCGACTTCCTTAATTTCTTCTCCCAATTCTTTGTCTTTTGTACTTTTCAATCGTTGGTATTCGTATGGTTCGGCATATATATGCTCCTGAGACTTGCTCTTCTTCAAAGCTCCGTACTGCGACTTCGCTTCAGTATTTTTAAATTCGTTTCTATCCACGAAAAATACGGATTGAGATTCCCCGTTCTGCCGATCCGGATTCGAGTTGCCGATGTGGCAGGTGAACTGGTTTAGCGAACCCGGATCGTCGCGGCAAGTCTCGCATCCGGTCGAGGTGTTGAAGCTCTCGACGCTCTTGTTGGGGCTTGGCAAAAATGTGCTCAGTCTGACTGAGGGACTCGTCAGGTCTTCCACGCTGCTCCTCATCGATCTGCCTCCCGGGCCGAGATTGCAAGAACAGCACATGTTGGTCACCGAATTGCGATTGGAAAACGATCCGAACTTAGTATAGTCAGTCCCTGGAGACGAATGCATACTGTTGTTCGTGCAGTTTAGAGAATTGAAGCATTTTGTAAACGAATTCGACGTCTGAAGGTTCTCGGACGAGTTCAAACTGGCGTTGCTCGAATTCGACAGCATTTTAGCATGCTCCGGGAAGTGTATGTCCAATATTTCGGTACACATGTAATGAACGTCTTTCTTGTGTGATTTTTTAGCCAGTTTAGAAGCCGATTTTCCGCTGTCGCCGGAGTCGTTCAGAGAAAGATCCGTTTCGTTCGAAAACGAACTGGAATCGTTTAATTTCTTAACGGGTCGCGGGGACATGATCTTCCCCGTACTTTCGTGCTTCATCAGGGCATTTTCTATCTTGTCCAGCATCAATTTCGACTCCTCCTTCGTTTTCTGCTGTTTAGTTACCTTGCCCTTCAGTTCTTTGAGTTTCCTTTTAGCGATTTCGAAGTCGAAACGCAAGTCTGGGGATTTGGAAGTGGACGGCAGCTCCGAGGCGAAGGTTCTGGGAGGTTTTTTGGGAGGCGGTCCAGGCGGGAGCGGCTGAGTCAAGACCTTTCTTAGCGTATCCGTTAATTTCAACCCGTTTTGTTCGAGAACGGGTAAATCAGGAAGATCCGGATCATCGACAGCGTCGTTACAAATCCCTCGATATCCTGGAGAGATATTCAACAACTTTTCATTACTGGATTTTTCGTCAAACTGTTCATTAAACTTATCGGATCTTTTGGACACTTTTCTCCGACTTTCGTCTTTGCTTTGGTTTTTACCTTCGAAGCTACTTTTTATGCTTTTAAAACTGACGACATTGCTGTCATCCAGGTCGTCCGAAATCAAGTTTTCGCTTTCCGAACTGACCCCGCTGTCGGAGAGGACCAGATCACATTTGGGGGATGTTTTTTTAGCGAAGGATTTGTTTTTTGGTTTAATGACCCTGGCGTACTGGTCCAAGATGTGCTGAGGTATCTGTTCGTCGCAAATAGCTGGTTCGTGGGTAATAGCATCGCCTGCCGCAGCTGTGTAAACTCGGTTACTTGTATCACCCGGCACTGCGGGTCTCTCTAGCTCTTTGCTCGCTTTTTTAGGCTTCGAAAACTCTATATTGTCCTGTTTCATCTTTTCTTCCAACAACAGTCCGAGTATCTTTAATTTTTCTTTGCTCAGCTTGCAGCGATCGGTTTCTAAAGGCTGGGGAGACGATCGATCAGAAGAATCGCTGTTGGTCCGCGAATCCCTGATTTTTTCGCTACGGTCACACCTAAACGCGGGACTTCTGTGCAATTTTTTCGTAGGATCACTAAACTGCCGAGAAAGTCCTTTACAATTATCAGTCGTATTTTCAACAGCCGATTTAAAATCTGGCAACACTTTGGCACTTTCGTTATCAACTCTATCTTCCATACATATTACACCCTCAAAATCTTCTTTGAGTCGTTTTCTGTTGCCGAAATGTGCGTTCAGCTTGGTAACCGGATCAGAATTCACTTTGCACAGTTGAGATTTCGAAGTAACAAAGTCTGCGTTGACTTTTTTCATATTAATAGGAACTGTAGTCGCATTTTGAAGTTTGACAAACGGCTTAGTTTGTTCGCTTAGCACTTCAAATTTGCTCGTTATAGATTTGACTCTATTACTCTTTGCGTTGACGCTTGAAGACATCATTTTAGTCAATTTAGTATAAGATAAAATTACACATTAATAGGTATCAGGAAGCATTTTAGGCGAATGAATCCGCTGATAGATTAGTCACATCGTAACAGCACGAGGAAAACTCGTCAAAATCACCAAACCACAAAGAAATTAGTAAACATTTTCATTTACGACACAATCAACGGATGCGAGCATGCAATTTTATACTCAATGAAGCATTTGTTTTCAAATTACACGGGCACTTTTGATTTTGTTGAAATCAAATGCACTTTCCGCTTCGAAACTGTTCACAGACGCAATCCGAGCGCGCAGAGAAAAATATCATTTAAATCAGCGATCGAATCAACTTTCATATCTGAAACCACAAGTAAACAACAGTTTGATTAACTGTAGCAAGTTAAAAAAACACAAACACATCGGGCGAGCATTAAAACCTGTTGCTGTAAGACATATTGACGGCGTCCGGTGTAATTGCATACGGTGCAGCTAACAGGTGTGTTTGTTTTAAGTATTTGTTACCGAATTTCGACAAATGAACATGCGCGAGAAGCTTTTGTTAAAACTTGCAATGTATATACATAAAAAACACATCCGCCTCGTCTTACTTTAATGAGTTTTATTTTACTTTCGACTGACAGATAAAACACAGTTGCTCGCAGGCACTCTAAGCTCTGGCTTCGAAACTAGACACATGCTTACTGGAGTTTCTCAAAGTGACACTAATATATCTATCTTTTTCTCTCTAACGTAAATCACGAACGGGTAAAAAAGACACTACATTTTTACTTGTGTGTGTGATTTGTTACATAAAACGTTTAAAAGAGTCGGAGCATATTTTGTATTGCGCCATTTCTTTCTCAACATCAGTGTATCCATCTATTTTTTTGATTCATAGTAAAATCAAGAAGATGGAAAGAGACAAATATATGGTATTTTAAAGTGTGTTAAAAAGAGTTAGAGAGCGGTTTGTATTGCGCTATCTTTGTCTTTCACATGGTATAAGAAATGTGTTAAACTTTGAATGACCAAGTCGTATACTTCAAGCTTGCGACCTATAAAATTTTAGAATCTATGGATATTTTCTTTAAAAAGTTTATAAAAAAAATATCTTCGTGACGTCGGTAGCTATATCCTGTCAAGGAGTGGATATTATGCATCGAGAAATAGCTCTTACAAACATGACGCGAAAGGTTATTTTTGTATACAAGTTTGTAATGGCTACAAATTTATGAAAATGTACCATTGAATAAAAAGTTATAAATTATAATTATTTTTTCTACATACTAATTAAAGCGAGTGTTTTTGCCTAGAATTTTCACTCATGAATTACACGAAATTATAGTAACTTTAAACATAAAGAGTAAATCCACTCACAAGTAGGCATAGGCTATGAAACTTTTAAAGTTGAAGCCTGAGTAGGGACATGATAAACGGTGTTGCATAAGCCGTAGCTAGATTTCAGAGTCACTTGGACGTTAGGTAATTCAAAAAAAAAAAAAATACATACTAATTACACTTGACAATGACAATTGGTAATATTTATGTTTGTTCATAGTCATACTGACGTCACGAAATGGTTGATATAATATGTCTCACACTTTGATTGGCTACAACTGCTATGGGTAAAGTGGTCTTACCAGCGCAATAATTTCGGCGAGCGTGCCTTTGCTGTTGCGGTCCGATGGCATGGAATGCTCTTCCACCAGTAGTTAGAAACAGTAAGAGTGAGATAACCTGTAGGGAAAATCTAAAACGCATTTGTTGGCTAAATCATTTTCATTATATTTTTTTTTGGGTAATTTATTCAAAATTAAACAAGGTTATTAAATTTAATTATACTTTTATTTAGTTATTTATTTAATTGTGATATATGGTAATATGTTACATGTTTCAATGTCTTAATAAGAGGAAACTACTACTACTACCACTACACCGTTTCTCCGCAGGGGTAGGCAGAAAGGATGGAACGCCACACTCTTCTGTCCTGACATACACTCCTCGCCTCCTTCACATCCATACATCTAGTCATACATGCCCTCCGATTACGCAGACTTTTGACACCACCAGATTTTAGGTTCTGGTTGATCTGATCGTGCCAAGTCTTTTTCGGCAATTCTCGTTCTGTTTTCCCTCTCACATTCGCCACATATATTTTCTTAGTTATTCTCTCGCTATCCATTCGCTCCATATTTCCATACCATCATAAAGAACTCTTAATCCTAAGAGGAAACGCATATTACATATGTAAATAAAAGTAGAATTCAATCCAATAACCGTGTGTAATTTTGGATATATTACCCAACAACTTAAAATGGAATTCTACCAACTGTCTGCAGTTACAAGAAATTTACATCATCTCCTTTTCCACAATCAAATCACAGTGAAGTGCCCATGAGATAGTATTTTTTTTTTTTAAATTAATCATTCTATCTTAGCAAACGATCTTCGCCTTTTCCACATTTATGCATCCCTCATACGTACCCGCCGATAATACCGACTACTGACCCAACCCCTCCTAAGTATTTGAAATACTTGGTCATGCCAAATTTTCCTCAGTCTTCCGTGCTTCTATTACCAACCACATTCGCCTTATAAATTAGTTTAATGTTTTTTCTTCACTCATTTGATCCACATGCCCAAACCATCTCAACACACCTTCCTTAGTTTGCTGGATAGTGCTCATCTCAGCCTTGCACCCTTTCCTTATATCACCATTGGAACATCTACCATACATGGTTTTGCTGCACTGAGAGATGGCATCCCGAATGCATCCAGTCTACTCTCATCCTTCCCAAACCATCCCAACCCGCCTTCCTTAGTTTGCTGGATAGTGCTCATCTCAGCCTTGCACCCTTTCCTTATATCACCATTGGAACATCTACCATACATGGTCTTGCCGCACTGAGAGATGGCATCCCGACTGCATCCAGTCTACTCTCATCCTTCCCAAACCATCCCAACCCGCCTTCCTTAGTTTGCTGGATAGTGCTCATCTCAGCCTTGCACCCTTTCCTTATATCACCATTGGAACATCTACCATACATGGTCTTGCCGCACTGAGAGATGGCATCCCGAATGCATCCAGTCTACTCTCATCCTTCCCAAACCATCCCAACCCGCCTTCCTTAGTTTGCTGGATAGTGCTCATCTCAGCCTTGCACCCTTTCCTTATATCACCATTGGAACATCTACCATACATGGTCTTGCCGCACTGAGAGATGGCATCCCGAATGCATCCAGTCTACTCTCATCCTTCCCAAACCATCCCAACCCGCCTTCCTTAGTTTGCTGGATAGTGCTCATCTCAGCCTTGCACCCTTTCCTTATATCACCATTGGAACATCTATCATACATGGTCTTGCCGCACTGAGAGATGGCATCCCGAATGCATCCAGTCTACTCTCATCCTTCCCAAACCATCCCAACCCGCCTTCCTTAGTTTGCTGGATAGTGCTCATCTCAGCCTTGCACCCTTTCCTTATATCACCATTGGAACATCTACCATACATGGTCTTGCCGCACTGAGAGATGGCATCCCGAATGCATCCAGTCTACTCTCATCCTTCCCAAACCATCCCAAGCCGCCTTCCTTAGTTTGCTGGATAGTGCTCATCTCAGCCTTGCACCCTTTCCTTATATCACCATTGGAACATCTATCATACATGGTTTTGCCGCACTGAGAGATTGCATTCCGACTGCACTAATGTGTAAAGGCAACTAGCCGTAACTCAAGTTGTGGCTGTTTGCCGTAACACGGCGTATATCCACTTATGGGATTGAGGCAAGAGCAGATACTTCCAGAACAAAATCTCTTGGAACCTCCGAGATGAGGACTCTCCGACCCATAACCGGAAGCACATTAAGAGACCGAGCAAGAAATACCGACATCCGGAGCATGTGTAAGACGGCGGATATCGTGAGGTGGCGATACTGGAATGATCATGTAAACAGAATGTCAGATGACAGACTTCCACGTATCAAGGAATCCCTGAAGGACGCAGACCCCCAGGCAGACCTCCAGAAAGGTGGGAAGACAGCTGGGAGTCAACATCCCAAGAGCTACAAGCGGAGGCACAAACAGATTCTTAGATCTAGAAAAATAATGAATTATAAAAAAATATAAATAAAAACAGAGATAAAATAGCTGTGAACAGAGTGACAGATGTCCAGCAACCCTTTGCATTAGGTAACCAGCTCATCGAAAGGGTCGAGAGTTTCAAGTACTTGGGACTGGATTGTAATCACATACATGGGAAACGCTAAAAATATCATTTTCATTTTTATTACTTAAGCTTATAATTTGACCAGATAATTTATTTACAACATTTTGAATGTGTCCAAATACTTGTTCACAAAATCTGGATTATCTCCAATTACAGGGGTTATTTTCATATTATTTTTTGACATCTCATCAAAGATGAAGAATATTTGATAGTATGTGAGGTCCGAATCCTGGATTATAATCACACACATGAGAAACTATCATTTTCATTTTCATTATTTAAGCTTATAATTTGACCGGATAATTTATTTTGTGAACACAAGTATTTAGACACACTCAAAGCGTTGTAAGAAAAAAAACTTCAAATGTATTTTAAATATTTTATTGGAATAAAAATTGCAGAAAAAACAGAACCTACAACTAGCTGCCCGTGACAACAGACCTCTGAATATGTCGACACTACTACAAATTTGTATTTACCATAATAATATCATGAAATATAACCTCATAAATACAGTTTCAAAGTAAAATACATTATTTTCATTCACCATAGTCAGAATATTTACATTAATTTAAACTAATTTAGTCCGCCTCCTCAAGTGTAATGGTCAGCATGCTCGCCTACCGTTCTGGAGGTCCCGGGTTCGAATTCCAGGCGGGGTTAAATAAATACAAGTGATTTTTTCACTGTAATATTTATTCAAAATTACCCTGGACTGGTACCGGAAGCGGAGGGCTGATCACCTTTCCTTCATGTGTTAACTATGAGATAACACTGCGTTTATATGAAGCAGTGCCCTATGCACCATTGGGATGCGGTAAGGGTTTTATTATTATTATTATTATACTAATTATTCAACTAACAAGACTATGATAACACAAGTCTGGAATTCGCGAGGCAATTTCGAAAACAGCTATAGAAAAAAACATTGGTTTACAATTTTATTTGCTATAATCCATAGAAGGGTATTCTTTTTAAATACCGTCTTCTTCTTCCGACACTTATCCACAGACAATGATGCATAGGGCACTGTATCCCATTGGCACAGTGTTATCTAGATTGTCAATCAACTAAAATTTTATATTTATTTATATATATATATATATATATATATATATATATATATATATATATATATATATATATATATATATATATATATATTTACCCTTATCCACACCCCAATGGTGCATAGGGCACTGCATCATATGAACGCAGTGTTATCTTGATCGTTAACACATAAAGGAAAGGTGATCAACCCTCCGCTTCATGTACCAGTCCAGGGTATATATTGAATAAACATTAGAGTGAGAAAATCACTTATATTTATTTCACCCCGCCTGAGAATCGCACCCGGGACCTCCTGAACGGTAGTCGAACGTGCTGACTATTACACTACAGAGGCGGACATATATATCATAGATTTGGACATACTTAAAACTATTGGATTTGATATAAATACTTTAAAATCAGATCAATCACTGTTTATTGATAATTATGTGATAATTTTGAAATCATGATATATATTGGTGTCGTGACAAAATAAAGACGATGTGATACATTCCCTCAACAAAACAATGACGTCTAAAGATATGTATTCATTGATTTGGCGTTTAATTTGAAGAACTCCATTTTAATTTATGTATTAATTTTAAATCAAACACAGATTTTTTGAGTCTACTAAGTTGTATTTTACTAACAAAAAACACATAAAAATTATATTGCGACAATTGTTTCGCCTTGTTAGGGCATTATCAAACGAATGTGAAGATCAAATGGACTACGGTCCTTATGTAGCTATACAATTCTAAGTGACGGTTTTAACACGTGCAGCAATAATTTATGGGAGACAACAGTAGCTAATGGGGGATGTAGGTACCCTTATATTTATTTTCTGGGAAAGGAAGAATTTATTGACATGGCCATATTTATAATAGTACCAACAATTGTATTAAGCTTTAAAATATTAATTCTCTAAAATATGGTAGTCAATAAATTCTTCCTTTCCCAGAAAATAAATATAAGGGTACATACCTACATCCCCCATTAGCTACTGTTGTCTCCCATAAATTATTGCTGCACGTGTTAAAACTGTCACTTAGAATTGTATAGCTACATAAGGACCGTAGTCCATTTGATCTTCACATTCGTTTGATAATGCCCTAACAAGGCGAAACAATTGTCACAGTATAATTTTTATGTGTTTTTTGTTAGTAAAATACAACTTAGTAGACTCGAAAAATCTGTGTTTGATTTAAAATTAATACATACATATAAAGATATGTTCAATATCTAAAAGAAACTAATGGTTCATCTACATTATTATATCAAAAACGTCATAAATTAACACGCAATCGTTCATTATCAACAGCTGATTTGAAATTGCCTTCATCGCCTTGAATTTCATATGTATATATCGCTCACACCTTTCAAGAACGTCATAAATCAAAATACTTGATTTTTCAGGACAACGTTTTTAAAGTTTAAAAATACAGTACAATGTATTAAAAATAAATATCAAGCCACTTATTGAACTTTTTACTGCGCAACAGATCTTTTTAGGTAAAACCTGAAGGTTTTTTCTCCATTTGAAAAATATTTAGTATTTTTAAAAAAATAATAAAACAATACCTTTTCTTCAAAATGCAAAAACAACACTTTCTGTCCTGTAGCGGGTAAATATCATGTTAAAAATATGCCACTCTTGCTGGGATATAGCACATTTTCTGGGCATTTCAAAAACATTCACAACTGAAAATCGACAATTTTTGATTTATGACGTTCTTGAAAGGAGTGAGCGATATGTCCGTTATCAAATAAATACATTGCATTTTTACATTTGTATAACTAAAAAATTACAAATAAATAAAAAGTAATCTAAAAATACATTAAAACACTAAGGACGGGTGTTTTTTTACGCCTGGAGACCGCCTGTGATGGGTATTAATAATTATGTACATAATAATAATAATAAAACCATTATCCGCACCCCAATGGTGCATAGGGCACTGTGTCATATAAACGCAATGTTATCTTGATCGTTTACACATGAAGGAAAGGTGATCAGCCCTCCGCTTCAGGTACCAGTCCATGGTAATATTGAATAAATATTACAGTGAAAAAAATCACTTATATTTTATTTACAATGTCCGCCTCCGGAGTGTAATGGTCAGCACGCTCGGCTACCGTTCTGGAGGTCCCGGGTTCGATTCCC
Source organism: Brachycentrus maculatus (assembly GCF_059751285.1). Taxonomy (NCBI): domain Eukaryota; kingdom Metazoa; phylum Arthropoda; class Insecta; order Trichoptera; family Brachycentridae; genus Brachycentrus; species Brachycentrus maculatus. The sequence continues at coordinate 609,845 of NW_028281259.1, read as the reverse complement.
AAGGGGGGTAAAATAAAAAAAGTGATTTTTTCACTGTCGTATTTATTCAATATTATCCTGGACTGGTACCTGAAGCGGAGGGCTGATCACCTTTCCTTCATGTGTAAACGATCAAGATAACACTGCGTTTATATGACGCAGTGCCCTATGCACCATTGGGGTGCGGATAAGGGTTTTATATATATTTTATTTTACACCCCCTGGGAATCGAACCCGGGACCTCCAGAGCGGTAGCCGAGCGTGCTGACCATTACACTACGGAGGCGGACATTACTATATGTACATTATTATTTAACTATGTGTACATTGATTATGTACATATAGTTAAAACCTTAACGAAGGGATTGGTACATAATATTCATTTAAAAATATTGGATAGTTCCTTCTTTTCTGCCTTTGAAATGAGGCTGGCGCAGAAGGTAAAAATACCCTTCCCCAACGGGTAGAAATATATTTCTCATCCTTAGTGTGTTAAGTATGTGGAAATTCATATTACATAGTCCGTAAATGACGGAATAGCTTCCTAGAATGTGTACTAGTTACAGAAAATTATCCAAACAGTATAAACCTACATATACATATCGCTCACTCCTTTCAACAACGTCACGTATCAAAAAACTTGATTGTTCAGGAGATCGTTTTTAAAGTTTAAAAATATAATACAATGTTTTAAAAATAAATATCAAGCCACTTATTGGACTTTTTACTGTGCAACAGATATTTTTAGGTAAAACCTGAATGTTTTTTTCCATTTGAAAAATATTAAACAATACCTTTTCTTCAAAATGCAAAAAAAAACACTTGGTGCCCTGTAGCGGGTAAATATTAAGTTAAAAATATGCCGCTTTTGCTGGGATATAGTACATTTTCTGGGGATTCCGAAAACATGCACAATTGAAAATTGAAGGTTTTTTTAAATATGACGTTGCTGAAAGGAGTGAGCGATTATGTATGTTACTTCATCTCAGTTTAAAATCTTATATGACGAAGTGTCGTTATAACTATATCTATATTTATAAGGAATAAGATTCAAGTGCCTTCTAGATACATTTACAATCACGCTAGTAAGAAATTTCATAAAAACTAAGTACTATGTACAGTATGCAGAGAAACACTTTTTATTACACTATCTACAAGAACTAAACTTATACTAATTAAAAAACAAACTAACTAACCATCCCGTTGCTTCTCCGCAGGGGTAGGCAGAGGGAATAGAATGCTACACTAGTCTGTCTTTTTAAACAATTTTCGTCTCATCCACATTCATGCAACTCATCATACGTACCCACCGATTATTCCGACTCGTGACCTGACCGCTTTTAAGTATTTGAGATACTTGATCGTGCCAGGTTTTATCTGTGTTCCTCTGCTCCTATTTCTACATCTTCTATTACTACATTCGCCTCATAAATTTGTTTTATCGTTCTTTCGTCGCTCATTCGTTCCACGTGTCCGAACCATCTCAACACACCTTTCTTCATTCTCAATTTTTTTTAATATTTAAACACTTTTTATTTGATAGACTAAGGGTGACCGATATAAATGTGCCGAGTTTAAATCGGTATTCTTCTGCTTTTAAATACATCAAAATAAATTTGTTTTACTCCTAATTCCATTCATTCCTTATGTCCAAACCATCTCAACACATCGTTCCTAGTTTGCTGGATAATGCTCATCTCAGCCTTGCACCCTTTCCTTATATCACCATTGGAACACCTACCATACATGGTCTTGCCGCACTGAGAGATGGCATCCCGACTGCATCCAGTCTACTCTCATCCTTCCCAAACCATCCCGACCCGCCTTCCTTAGTTTGCTGGATAGTGCTCATCTCAGCCTTGCACCCTTTTCTTATATCACCGTTGGAACACCTACCATACATGGTCTTGCCGCACTGAGAGATGGCATTCCGACTACATCCAGTCTACTTTCATCCTTCCCAAACCATTCCAAGCCGCCTTCCTTAGTTTGCTGGATAGTGCTCATCTCAGCCTTGCACCCTTTCCTTATATCACCATTGGAACATCTACCATACATGGTCTTGCCGCACTGAGAGATGGCATTCCGACTGCATTCAGTCTACTTTCATCCTTCTTTTGCCAACTCCGTGCTTCGCTTCCATACATTAGGCACTCCATTGTGTACTGCCAGTTTAGCTATTACTGATTTTTACTTGCTATAACTGACTTGTGACAGTGCATCATTCTATTTTTAATACATATCATCGTATATGAACTAAATTTCTAGTTAAAAATATTATGAAAATTCCCTATCGACTACTGTCTTTATAAAAATGTGTAAACTACAATTTATTTAAATGTAACTTAAGTGAAATTTCCTCAGGACAATAAATTTTTAAAAGTACATAGTATCTTACATGTTTAAAATTATTTGTTTGTACATAGTTTTGATGTTTCTATAATATATAAAATTACTACCTCTTAATTTATACTGTGAGATATAAAATTATTTAAATAATTTAGCATGTTTTAACACATTGTTGTTGGGCGGTGTTTTCATCAACCCCGATCGTATTTAGTATAATAATTAGGGTCGTGTACTAATCACAAGTAGCCGCAACACCCAATTCCCATCTGTACAATGTTTGCAGGCGTCTCTCGCGCTCTACCTAAAGTAAGCAAATAGAACGCTCGCAAGCGTCTCCCGCTCTCTACCGACAGTATGGAAAAGGACCCTAATTATACTCTGGCAGTCTGCCGCCCGACCCTCAGTATACTAATCACAAGTAGCCGCAACACCCAATTCCCATCTGTACAATGTTTGCAGGCGTCTCTCGCGCTCTACCTAAAGTAAGCAAATAGAACGCTCGCAAGCGTCTCCCGCTCTCTACCAACAGTATGGAAAAGGACTCTAATTATACTCTGGCAGTCTGCCGCCCGACCCTCAGTATACTAATCACAAGTAGCCGCAACACCCAATTCCCATCTGTACAATGTTTGCAGGCGTCTCTCGCGCTCTACCTAAAGTAAGCAAATAGAACGCTCGCAAGCGTCTCCCGCTCTCTACCGACAGTATGGAAAAGGACCCTAATTATACTCTGGCAGTCTGCCGCCCGACCCTCAGTATACTAATCACAAGTAGCCGCAACACCCAATTCCCATCTGTACAATGTTTGCAGGCGTCTCTCGCGCTCTACCTAAAGTAAGCAAATAGAACGCTCGCAAGCGTCTCCCGCTCTCTACCGACAGTATGGAAAAGGACCCTAATTATACTCTGGCAGTCTGCCGCCCGACCCTCAGTATACTAATCACAAGTAGCCGCAACACCCAATTCCCATCTGTACAATGTTTGCAGGCGTCTCTCGCGCTCTACCTAAAGTAAGCAAATAGAACGCTCGCAAGCGTCTCCCGCTCTCTACCAACAGTATGGAAAAGGACTCTAATTATACTCTGGCAGTCTGCCGCCCGACCCTCAGTATACTAATCACAAGTAGCCGCAACACCCAATTCCCATCTGTACAATGTTTGCAGGCGTCTCTCGCGCTCTACCTAAAGTAAGCAAATAGAACGCTCGCAAGCGTCTCCCGCTCTCTACCGACAGTATGGAAAAGGACCCTAATTATACTCTGGCAGTCTGCCGCCCGACCCTCAGTATACTAATCACAAGTAGCCGCAACACCCAATTCCCATCTGTACAATGTTTGCAGGCGTCTCACGCGCTCTACCTAAAGTAAGCAAATAGAACGCTCGCAAGCGTCTCCCGCTCTCTACCAACAGTATGGAAAAGACGCTTTTAAGTGTTTCCGCAAACAATGTGTTAATATAATCCTAGGACAATGATTTTTTGAGTGAAATTTCTTATTGGACAAGAAATGATTTTGAAATTGAATTGAAATTGGAATGAAGGATGTGTCACGTTTATTAAGCACACGTCGTTACGTGAGAGAGAAGAAAGATATAACGTAGAGAGAAGGAGAAAGAAAGCTATACATTTCACAAATGAGAGGGACGTATACACAATGTTACGAGAGAATAAGATAATGTCATAGATGTTCACGTCAGACGCTACATATGAACAGTTGATGTAGCACGCATTGTGTAAGTAACATTTATCATTTTGAGATGCTCCTTCTCTCTCCCTTTGCCTTTCACACTAAATCTCTCTTACCTTTTATTTAATATTAAAGAAATTTCACTTTTTTATATATAAATATATATACACATTTTTAAACTAAATATTTATTATATAAATTTAGGTTTTAATAAAAATTACAATCAACCAGAATCACTATGGCGAATTCTTTTAATATAAACCCATTTTTCACTAAATACATATGACTTATATAAAATAAAACACTTATATTTAAAATGTTATTACATATAAATACTACTTGATAAATTGCATTGAATACACGATAAGGAATGTCATATATTTATATGTATTTATATATATATATATATATATATATATATATATATATATATATATATATATATATATATATATATATATATATATATATATATATGTGTGTGTGACTGATTTGTTCGATACAGCTTAATCGAGCTAATATAATGATTAGCAACGCTTATAAAAGAAATAATAAATGTTACTAGAGTAAAATGTATAAAAAAAATGTCTTTTAATATCATATTGGAATGGTATATATTAAATATGCATATATCTATAAAGGAAAGTATTATTTAATTTTTTTAATTCAAAGTACTCCGCCGATAAAACAGAGTGCGACAGAGAAAAACCAAAATGGCGGTGTTATGTAAGTTTTGACAAGGACTCGAAAAACATGAATTTGGTGTTTTGTTTTACAGAACAACGCGAGTACCCTGAGTCTGATTTTATAAGATGTATTATTATTTTAACCGGATCCACGCGGCTCGCATAACCGTGTGTGTTTTAACAAAACATGCCCCATACGCGGCTGACATAAGCGTATGTGTTTTTACTTTGCTCCAAGTTTCCAACCTCAGTTCAACTTGGAGGGATTTTTTCATCGTGTGGAACATTGGATAAAATAATACGTCTATCCTTGGCCTTATGACATCTGTTGAAATATCTGACTAATAATTTGTAACATCACAAGGATAAATAAAAGAACAGATCCTTGATTTTTCTCGCGGTCGGTAATTAGTCCGCGCCATAATCATGCCCTATATCTGTCTCACTCTCGACGCTATGCATCGCCAGTGGGTAAGAGTGACACACGATGCGTGCTTTGATTTATTTATGTTACGATCTTATTTGTTTATATTACGATATATTTCAAGAATAATGTGACACAATTGTATGATAGAGTACCAAAAAGGCACAATGAATCCCATTGAATGTTTTTGTTTAGGAAAATAAATCGTTTCTTAACTAAATACATGATAAAAGTAATCATTTAAAAAACGGCGATTACCGCCGCGCACGGGCGTTTCTTAGGAACAAAGTTAACGCGGTTAAAAGGTTAAACATGTAACTTGAAATTTTCGTATTACTTCGTAATATAACTATGTTTTTGATGAAAGTATTACAGTATTAAGTAATTCATTTGCAGCGACGGAAATAAATAATTTGTGAATAAAATCACAAATACACAAATGTTTCTTTGTGTGGCGTGCTTTGTAAGTAAACACGGATGTCGTAACGTGTTTACCACGCCAGTAGCACGCAGATCGTCTTGCGCGACGGTCGTGTCGCCACGCCAACTGTTGTGGTTATTTGCGATGTGTTTTTTTCTCGTTTTCAGATAATACCAGAGCTAACATTACAAAATTATTGACTATGGTCAATAAGAGCGACATTTGGGAATAATTACATATTTCCCGTGTTTAAACCACATTTTCATATGGTGTACAAAATACATATCACCGGTGCACGCAAAAGTTTTTAGCGCCGTAAGGAAAGGGTCCATAGTGTAGTGGTTAGCGCGCTAGGCTACTATGCTGGAGGTCCCGGGTTCGATTCCCAAGAGGGTCAAAATAAATATTAATGATTTTTCAGTATAATATTTATTTGATATGACCCTGGACTGGTACTTGAATCGGAAGGCTGATCACCTTTTCTTCGTGTATTTAACGATCAGGATAACACTGCTTCTATATGTTGCAGTGCCCTATGCACCATTGGGGTGCGTATAAGGGTTAGAAGAAGAAGAAGAAGGTAAGGGTTAAATAAAGTGATTTTTCTATATTTTCTTTTTATTGTTCAGTATTACTTAGATTACATACATATTATTTAAATTAATGGACGGTACTGCGTTAAAAAAATCACAGTTATAATGTCTTTTTATACGTTTGTCATATTTCATATATAATAATAATAAAACCCTTATCCGCACCCAAATGGTGCATAGGGCACTGCTTCATACAAACGCAGTGTTATCTCGATCGTTTACACATGAAGGAAAGGCGATCAGCACTCCGCTCCAAGTACCAGTCCAGGGTAGTATTGAATAAATATTACAGTGAAAAAATCACTTATATTTATTTTACCCCCCCTCGGGATCGAACCCGGGACCTCCAGAACGGTAGCCGAGCGCGCTGACCATTACACTACGGAGGCGGTTATATATTTATATATTACATATATAATTGTTCGTAATGTGATGTTTTTTTAATTGAAGTATGACTGCAATACGACACAAGTAATTCATTCCTCAAAGGACTCATATCTGGTTGCATCGGATATGCAACCAGATATGATATTCTCTCTCTCTATATTTTTAAGAATTTCTATCGTTTCAAAATGTTACACTTTATGGCTTTTCGTATGAATTATTTTTTAAATTTCTACGTAATTATGGTTAAAATTGTAATCATTATCTATTAACTCTATCCACGCGGCTCGCATAACCGTTTGTGTTTTTACAAAACATTCCCCACACGCAGCTGACATAACCGTTTGTGTTTTCACTTAGGTCCAAGTTTCGAACCTCAGTTCAACTTGGAGGGATTTTTTCATGGTGTGGAACTTTGGATAAAATAATACGTCAATCCTTGGCCTTATGACATCTGTTGAAATATCTGACTAATAATTTGTAACATCGCAAGGATAAATAAAATAACAGATCCCTGATTTTTCTTGCGGTCCGTAATTAGTCCGCGCCATAATCATGCCCCATATCTGTCTCACTCTCGACGCTACGCATCGCCAGTGGGTAAGAGTGACACACGATGCGTGCTTTGATTTATTTATGTTACGATCTTATTTGTTTATATTACGATATATTTCAAGAATAATGTGACACAAGTGTATTATAGAGTACCAAAAAGGCACAATGAATCCCATTGAACGTTTTTGTTTAGGAAAATAAATCGTTTCTTAACTAAATACATGATAAAAGTAATCATTTTAAAAACAGCTAAATACCGCCGCGTACGGGCGTCTCTCAGGAACAAAGTTGACGCAGTTAAAAGGTTAAAGATTTCAAGAAATAGTGGTATTTACTAAGTAAAACATAAATTTAAAACGGATAGATAATACCACAAAGTAACTGCCGTTTCAATTAATGGGAAAAAAAACATGTTTAAATAAAATAAAATAGTATAAATGAGTATTTTTTACATATCGCTCACACCTTTCAACAATGTCAAGTGGGAAAAGAAGCAGAGGAAGACCGAGAAAAACATGGCACGATCAGGTATGCCAAATACTTGAAAGTGGTCAGGTTAGGAGTCGTAACAATCGACAGGTATGTATGAGGAGATACATGAACGTGGAAGAGGCGAAGATTGTTTGCAAGGACAGAGTGGTGTGGCGTTCTATTCTCTCTGCCTACCCCGGCGGGGAAGCAGCGTGATGGTTAGTTAGTTAGTCTTTCAACAATGTCATATACCAAACAACTTGATTTTTCAGGAGATCGTTTTAAAAGTTTCAAAATATAATAATATATTTTTATCAAGCCACTTATTCAATTTTTTTACTGTGCAACAGATTTTTTTAGGTAAAACCTGAATGTTTTTTCTACATTTGAAAAATATTTAGTATATTTAAAAAAATAATTAAACAATACCTTTTCTTCAAAATGCAAAAACAACACGTTCTGCCCTGTAGCGGGTAAATATTAAGTTAAAAATATGCCGCTTTTGCTGGGATATAGTACATTTTCTGGGCATTCCGAAAACATGCACAACTGAAAATGTACGATTTTTGATATATGACGTTCTTGAAAGGAGTGAGCGATATGAGACCATTAAAAAGAGTCAAAATTAATAAAAATTTGTTCAAAATGTCATGTCACAATTGTTGACTAAATTTTAATATACTTTTAGCTGTGAGATTCTTCAAATTCATATCAACGTTTTTCATTGCAATCTCGAAACATGATGAATAAGTTTATTGATGAGATTAAATATGGAAGCCTGGTCATTTGCGGGTATAAGGTGATCACTTAAACCAGCCGGCGATGGGTCGCGAGGCCTTCAAAAGCCCAGACTTCCACGTTCCCATCCCAATAGACATTTTCATCCATTAAAATCACAAAGTATTAATACTATTACAAGATATATTTTATAACTTTCAAAATAAACATATATAATTTTTTTCTGTTTTATTATTATGATTTCAATCTTTAAAAATGATATGCATACCATGAGATGTAGCGTTAACTCCATCAGACACTCGCAAGAGGTCTGTGATCAGTCAAAACTGTTTAAAGTAGGTATAAATAAATCCAAAAATTAATAAATAATTTTTAAATGTCAAATTTAAAAGTGTGCTGAATTATCAATTATCACTTAAATTCTACATAAATTATTCTATGTACAAAATTTTATATTCATATATATATATATATATATATATATATATATATATATATATATATATATATATATATATACAATATATAGAAAGAGACATATATTGGCAGGGTGAGTTGTCTCGATTCGGATCAACAAACGTATTGCCGAGCTACGCCTCTTTCAAGGTCATGTACTTGGCTACACAGATATGCTCCAAACGCGTCATATGCACAGCGCAATATATATATATATAATATATATATATATATATATATATATATATATATATATATATATATATATATATATATATATATATATAAATAAAGAGTTATATTTTTTAAAGGTTTTAAGTGTAATATTTCTATAATACTGGCTTTTAATAAAAAACCAGTATCTTTTGTTGATGAATCACCTACCAAGTGATATCCGCGTAATATCAATCACTCATTTTCACCAAAAAAAATATGAAAAATTATGAGGCGGTACAAAGGTGAGATTGGAAAAAGTGATCACATGTTGCAGTGCCTGTATATGTGAATCGTGTACTCGAGGAAGTCGCCCAATTTGTTGTTATGCAAAGCGCAGATATTCTGAAAAATAAAAAATTAATTAACACACTTCAAAAGGGATGTAATTCCTGCCAGTATTTGATGTCAATGCTTCAAGACGTTCCAAACTATGCACACGTCTACAAAACATACAGCAATGACACCAACATTAAAATAACTCATCGTTTCTGTGACGTCATTCATTGCCAACTTACGAAAATAACGTTTATTCGAAGGCGAATTATCCAAAAGAAAATGGCGAGTGAAAATATTAATTATATCTGGTGTCATAAACACTTCATGACTGTAATACAAGTGTAATACAGCTCAGTGTACTGACTGCCTTAATTCAGGCAGTCAGTACACTGAGCCGTGATGCTCGCCGCGAGCGATGTTACGACGTTATGTTACGACGAAATGCTCCGGTCAGTCTCCACCTCAAAGATGTGGGTAAGTTGGTGACACGGTGGTTACGACAACATAGCCGCAATCGTGTATATATGCATAGTCTGGCGAGGGCATTCTATATTTGTCTCCCTAGAAAGCAGACACTCACTTAAAACTACCTAGTAATAGACGTTTGTATGAAAACAAAGATAGTTTAATGTTTTTTAAATGAAAAGGATATTTTCTATCATTTCTCGTGTGTGTGATTATAATCCAGAATTCGGACCTCACATAACTAAAAATGAAAAAGTTTCTGCTAAATAAAAAGCTTCTTTCATCTCACCAATAGATGTCTCTAGTGAAATTCTAGGGATTCAAGCAATTCTCTGCAGAAAACGGCGTGATGGATGGTTAGTTGGCTAGTAATAAAAATAATAATAAAACCTTTATCTGCACCCCGATGGTGCATAGGGCACTACATCATATAAACGCAGTGTTATCTTGATTGTTAACACACAAATGAAAGGTGATAAGCCCTCCGCTTCAGGTACCAGTCCAGAGTAATATTGAATAAATATTAGATTGAAAAAATCACTAATATTTATTTGACCCCCCCTGGTAATCGAACCCGGGACCTCCAGTACGGTAGCCAAGCGTGCTGACCATTACACTACGGAGGCGGACAAAGACAAAGTACTAGTTACTCAACGAATGTCTGCAAATGAATACCTGATGCACGTTTGACAAGGAAGTCCGGAAGACGAGGACCTTGTTCAGAAGTCCGGAAATGTCCAGGTCAAAGGTCGTCCCGTAGCCGTCGTAGACAGCCGCGTTCCTGTTCACGACGGGCCTCCGCGGTATGAGCGTGGTGGCATCATCGTGCTTCTCTCTCTTGGCCGCGTCGGCGCGGGCGTGGCAGTCGTCGGTTTTGGAATATACGGCGTTGACCGTCGCGCAGTGGGTGAACTCCCTAGCTGGAGAAGACCTGCAGTATTGAAAAACAGCTAAGTCAGTGGCCGTCGGTAACTTATTGTAGAAGGGACGCTGGACATCAAACGTTTATACTCGTACTACGTACTACATCGCTACGTAGTACGAGTATATACGAGTATAAAAGTATTTAAGAAATTATTATTAGAATTCAGGTTTTTTTGTATTTCTAAATTTTCAAGATAATTCATAATTTGGCCTTTATATGGAGCAAGGTGTAATCATTTTTAAAATATTTTATTAAATAATATATTGTTTCAAAATTCTTCACCATTGCTTTCCATTTTTCCTTTGTTTTCAAACTCCGTCCCTTGACTAACCCCTTCCCCTTACTTTCCCCTCTCCTTATTTATAGAACAATTTTATATTTTATATTTTAGTTATTATACAGACCTGAATGATGGAAGTTTAACTTCTGAAACATGTAGTCTATAATAAAACTCAAGTGGTAAAAAACGAAGTGTTTTCTTTAATCATTGTAACATGTCTTACAACAAAGTTAATGCCGAAACAATAAATAAAATATCAAAAAGATTAAATAAAACTTCATTTAAACGTTATCGGCTGAGAATCGATAAGTTTTTTATTATATAATTTACTAATAATCCAATTAGTTTGCCCGTGTGTGAATGAAGTAGACTTACGCAAAGGTCAGAGCTAGTGACGTGTCTGGCATATATTTGGAAAGAGGAATGTGGTACGTGACATTCAAGATCTCCAGGTCACTGAAGCAGAACTTGTCCGTACCGATGGTAGCGTTGAAACTGCTTCCGCCCATGTAAACACTCACCGTGTCGCAATTCTCTGAAACACAAAACAACACATGGTATAATTATTGGCTCTCAATGATGGGATTGATAGAGCGGATGTATGTAGTATTATTGTGTAGTATGTCCGCCTCCGTAGTGTAATGGTCAGGACGCTCGGCTACCGTTCTGGAGGTCCCGGGTTCGATTCCCAAGGGGGGTAAAATAAATATAAGTGATTTTTTCACTGTAATATTCATTCAATATTATTACCCTGGACTGGTACCTGAAGCGGAGGGCTGGTCACCTTTCCTTCATGTGTAAACGATCAAGATAACACTGCGTTTATATGACGCAGTGCCCTTTGCATCATTGGGGTGCGGATAAGGGTTTAAAAAAAAAAGTATTATTGTGATTTTATATTAGTCAGGCGCCGTGGTATGTAAGGTGGACGCTGGACTGCGAAGCTAGCATCACGGGTTCGATGCCCGCCTAATACTAAAGAAAATCAATTATTTAAAATGTACAAATATATTGAACGCATAGTGACATCTATTGAGAGTATCTTTGCATACTTGGAACTGAAACAGAATTTGTTTTTAACACTTTAAACGTAAATTAAAGAGAGCTTTGTTGTCGAAACAACGGATGGCGCTCAGGGTTGTCCGATAATCCCCGAGTTGCCGTCACTGCCGAATCTGATGACAGTGATTTTAGTGTCGATTCTGATGATTTTTAACTTTTAATTTTTTTAAATCACAGTGTGTGTATGTGTATACTTTTATATTAAACTAACAAACAATTACTTTTGACATATAATTAAGTTTTTATATTTTCTATGACAAATTTTGTGACAACCCCGCACCATGAACAATTGATTTTATGATTATGGATAAATGACTGCACGACTGGCGCGCTTTTCATTTATTATGTAAGTTTTATAAATAAACTTTATTACACTTTCTATAACGATATGTTTAGAAGATTTTATTTTTGTCGTAAAATTTGCGGCGTGCTGGGTACCGCCATACATGTACCTGCCGGCAGTTAAAAGGTTAAAAAAAAATATGTATGTATATACCTTGGAGAACCTCGCTGTCTTTGTCAGTTTCAGATAAATTGTATGTACCAATCTGTCTTCTGACTCTTCGATCCTCTTCACCCGTTATGTTCTCCCGTGAATCAGCTTCCAAATTTCTACCGTGCTTCCTAGAAGTATGCTCAAGATTCGTACCACCCTTCGAAGCATTCGTGGCAAATTTTTTAACACCGCTCTCGTTCAAAAACGTCAAGTTAAATTTGGGCAGCATGTTCCTCTCTAACTCCGAGTCCGCCATGTTCTTTATTATGTCTCTATTAGGGTCTGTGTGGTTATGGAGACCGATTTTGACGGCCGTCAGGTTGACAGGCGACAGGCGGCCAGCTGTTTGCGCGGCGGCCATCTTGATATTAGGTTTCCCGGGTTTTTCCGGAGCAGTGTTGCCAACTGGCAGGACGTTGTTCAGTTCCTTCGAGTCGTTGGCTTCGTCAGCGTTCTCGGCCTGGTCGGCGGGAGCCATATAGTGGTGCTTGGAGCTCTTCACGTTCTTCGGGAGTTCCGTCTCCAGATGGAGAGGAATCTTCTGAGGGTCTTCGGGCTTGGACTTGACCATTATGGGCAGAGAGGCCGTCAGATTCTCCGACGATTTGACCTTGGGATTGATCACTTCGGATATTATCGACTCCTCGTTGACCACTTCTGAAGATGAAGAGCTTATGGAGCAGCAATAAATCTGCAAATATAAATACATGTATTTATTGTAACTGCAGACTATTCCATATTGAATTGTTATTGTTTATGAGGGGGGGTGGGAGGGTCGAAAAAATGCCGATTTTGTCGACTGTTGGTTATCGCCGAGAAACGGCAATATACGGGTTTGTTATCAGCGTGAAATAAGACGCGTTGAAGGGTAATCTGCTACCTGGGTGCTAGGCGACAGTCTGTTGACGTTATTTGAGATGCCTTGTCCGGATTGGCTAGTGTGTCACTTAAAGGCATCGCCAGAAATCTACAGTTTTTATGCGATCTCAATCTCCAGTTTAGTTTGAGTCATTTCACGTGTTGGACTATTTTTCATACCGCTCGCACTGTTTTGTTTACTGTTTGGTATTTTATTATTTGAATATATTGGCATTGTATAGGGAATGATACCTCGGAGGGGAAGACTATTTTTTAGAGTTTACAGTGCTTCTTAAATTGTGAAATACGGAATACTTAATTAAAAAATATGATTATAATTTATTTTTGATGATCAAATGTCAAATATGATTTCTTTGAAAATTTCAATCGAAAATATTATTATTATTTTTTTTTTTTGCGCTAATCGCGAAAAACGTCTATTGTTCGAAGCGCCCGACTGCAATGTGTTAAAATAACTCCATCGTTTCTGTGACGTCATTCATTGCCAACTTACGAAAATACCGTTTTTTCGAAGGCGAATTTTCCAAAAGAAAATTATGAATGAAAATATTAATTATATCGGGTGTTATAAACACTTCACGAGTCTAATACAATCCTTTGTAGGTTGAGTATGTTAAATTAGATATTCCTCCCGTCCGACAAAGATCCATTGCATCCCATTTTGGATAGGGCATTCGGAGGGAGCAACTCGGCTCGCTGTGCTGACTGCCTGAATGCTCGCGTCGTAACATGTTACGAAATGCTCCGGCCAGTCTCCACCCTAAGCCTATTGCGGATTCACTTAGAGATGAGAGCAGACACCGCTACTACAAAAAACGCGCTCAGAGTGTCAGAAATGAAGACTCTGAGAAGCATAACAGGCAAGACTCGCAAGAGCAGACACCGCTACTACAAAAACGCGCTTAGAGTGTCAGAAATGAAGACTCTGAGAAGCATAACAGGCAAGACTCGCAAGAGCAGACACCGCTACTACAAAAAACGCGCTTAGAGTGTCAGAAATGAAGACTCTGAGAAGCATAACAGGCAAGACTCGCAAGAGCAGACACCGCTACTACAAAAAACGCGCTTAGATTGTCAGAAATGAAGACTCTGAGAAGGCAACAGGCAAGACTCTTCGAGATAGAATCAGAAATGCCAGGAGTGATGAAATATGCGAGATGGAAGATGTCATTAGGTGGGGAAGGCAACGAAGGAGACAATGGTATGCGCGTGTGAGGAGAATGGAACCATCCAGACTCCCCCACATCGCACTGTACGTCCGACCCCGTGGTAGACGACTCGCGGGCAGACCACCAAAGAGATGGGTCGATAGCGGGAATCGACGTCGCAGGAGGCTAATCCCTCTGAAAAACAGGCCGCAAGGCCTATAATAATAATAATAAGAAGAAGAATTAAGAGATGGACCAAGTCAGTTTTTTTGTCTGACCATAACCTACAAATATTTGTACTTCTCGGCTACATTAACACTTTTGTAACATTACCTGATCATATTATTTTTGACATCTCATCAAAGATGAAGAAGAATATGGAAGTCTGGGCATTTACGGGGCTGACGACCGTCATAGGCTGGTTTGTTCTTGAATCACTAGAACTTCACTAGAGACATCTATTGGTGAGATGTAAAGAAGCTTTTTACTAAGCAGAAACTCTTATATTAGTATGTGAGATCCGAATCCTGGTTTCTAAATTGGTTCATATATACAAAACTTCCAAGAATTTGAGTAGTGTGGTTGTCAATAATGGGTAGAATTGGTGAATGTTACACGTGTGTAAAGTGTTCACTTAAACCAGCCTATGACGGTCGTCAGCCCCGTAAATGCCCTTCTTCATCTTTGATGAGATGTCAAAAATAATATGAAAATAACTCCTGTAATTGGAGATAATCCAGATTTTGTGGACAAGTATTTGGACACACTCAAAATGTTGCAATTACCTGATCAGATGGTATCCACACATTCGAATCCTTGTGGAAGCGTGAAACAAAAAGCATTATATAAAATACCAATAAAACTACTACTACCATCACGCTTTTTCTCCTCAGAGGTAGGCAGAGAGGAAGGAACGCCACACTCTTCTGTCCTGACATACTCTCCTTGCCTCGTCCACATCCATTTTTTTTTTTGAGGTCAAGGGATCATGGATCCCTTGACCTTAGTCACCGCGACCATATTAGGTCTATTGTGACCTCCCTCTGTACCACAGCTCACTCCCAAGACCTTTATATAACTCACGACCTGTCTTGGTGGTAGAGGCTACACCTTCTCAGAGTCCAGTAGGGGTCCTCCGAGGATGTGACTTTGTTTGTGAGCGAGTGCGTCATAATTATAGAGAATGTGGATTGGCGTATTGTTATCCTCCATGCAAAATCTGCATACTGGGGAGTCATGAAGTCCAATTTTTGTCATGTGTTGTCCACATTCATACATGCCCTCCGACTACGCAGACTTTTGACACCGCCAGATCTTAGTTTCTGATTGATCCGATCGTGCGTCTTTTTGGCCGTCCTCGTTCTGTTCTCCCGCTCACATTGGCCACATAAATTTTCTCAGTCATTCTCTCGTTATCCATTTGCTCCACATGTCCATACCACCTTAAAGAACTATTCCCAATATTTTCAATTATTTCTTGTTCAGCCTTATGTTACTTTCTTACATCTTCATTTTTGATTCTGTGATACAATGATTTTCCACACATTCGTCTGAGGGATAGCATTTCACATTCACATTTCGTTTCACATTCCTATACACAGGACCAACCTGCCGATGGTTATGCCTGTAGGAAGAACTACTGCTATGTTGAACAATATCACATTGGATATTGATCTGTTCCATGTGTCCGAAGGAGTTTTCCGAAGCGGGATTCTTCTACACCTTTAAGTCTTCTTGCTTACTTTTAATATATACGCCTTGAATATTGTTTGTTATGTATATATTATTTTTTTATTGAATAAATTGAATTGAATTGAATTGAATTTCAACAGCATTCACTCCAGTTCCATGTTTCGCTGCCATTACCATTAGTGTCGGTACCAGCACGCCGTTGTGAACCACTAGCTTGGCTTCCATGGACATATTTTCATTTGCAATCACTCTGTTCAAAGCGCCATATATTCTATTCCCTGCATTCACTCTTCTCTCAATATCCTTATCCACTTTTCCATCCCTTGTGAGCATGCTTCCTAGATATAAAAATTATTGCACCTGTTCAAGGGATTAAATATGATCAAAAAATTTAAGTAGGTACTATTTGATTTTATAAAAATTAAGGTACCTACCTGGCAGTCGTTGGCCATGACGGTGGCAACACCGGCCTCGGAGTGAATGTGCCCCCTCGTATGGCAACCCGCGGGACGGCCAATCGGATCGACCAATTTTGCGACTCCTCCATTTTGGTCGATGGCGTTGTAATTATAGTTGAGACGTTCCGGGCTGTGTGCGACGTCATCGGCGCCATTTTCGCCGTCTTCTTTCTCTTTTTTAGACAGCGGTTTTTCTGGAAAGATTATATTTTGTCATCTCAAGGCGATTGCAATGGATCTTCCTCGAAAGGCGTCTAGAGGAAACCGAAGAATTCATGGATGCTGCAGAAAGATAACATGATTCCAAGGCATGGCCTAGGTGACGTTGTCCATGACAGAAGGACCTACAGCCTGAGGACGAGGAGAGCTGACCCCAACAGTCTACAAAGACGATAAGTCATGATGAAGCTAGGAAGAAGAATATGTAAATCTAGGTATTTACAGAGCTTCTGTCATAGGCTGGTTAAGGAATCACTTTACACACATGTAAAATTCACCATTCTACCCGTGATTGACAACAACACTACTCAAACTCCTACATATCGCTCACTCCTTTCAAGAGCGTCATAAATCAAAAATCGTCAATTTTCAGTTGTGCATGTTTTCGGAATGCCCAGAAAATGTACTATATCCCAGCAAAAGAGGCATATTTTTAACTTAATATTTACCCGCTACAGGGCAGAAAGTGTTGTTTTTGCATTTTGAAGAAAATGTTTTGTTAAATTATTTTTTTAAATATATTAAATATTTTTCAATTGGAGAAAAAACCTTCAGGTCAAACCTAAGAAGATCTGTTGCAAAGTAAAAAGTTCAATAAGTGGCTTATTTTTAATACATTGTATTATATTTTTAAACTTTAAAAATGTTCTCTTGAAAAATCAAGTATTTTGATTTACGACGTTCTTGAAAGGAGTAAGCGATATATCATAAATATCTTTATGTGTGAGCGAGGGAGACCTTGGGAGAATAAAAGAGGCGTCGGAAGACCTCAAAAGAGATGGTCCGACAACATAGCAGCTGTGGGGGGTAGAAACTGGCTGCAAGCAGCAAGGGAATGGAAGGATACAGAAGAGACCTATATCCAGCAGTGGAGTACAGAAGTCTAGAGAAGAAGAAGAAGGTGTTGAGCATGATGATACCGTTTGCTTATGAAAGAGTGATTTCTATTACCTTTCCAGTCCACAGCACCAGTGGTGGGATGGTCCTTGCTGAATCTTGTGCTTTTGTTGATGTAGGGCATCTTGGATGGCTTCATATTCTGAAAAAATATTGCTCATATTTAAAATGTGGAGGTCCTCACCAAAAAGTTACATTTTCAATATTGCCAATATAAAAACATTTACCGGATCCCCGCGGCTCGCATAACCGTATGTGTTTTCACAAAACATGCCCCATACGCGGCTGACATAAGCGTATGTGTTTTTACTTTGCTCCAAGTTTCAAACCTCAGTTCAACTTGGAGGGATTTTTTCATTTGGATAAAATAATACGTCAATCCTCGGCCTTGTGACATCTGTTGAAATATCTGACTAATAATTTGTAACATCACAAGGATAAATAAAAGAACAGATCCCTGATTTTCCTCGAGGTCGGTAATTAGTCCGCGCCATAATCATGTCCTGTATCTGTCTCACTCTCGACGCTACGCATCGCCAGTGGGTAAGAGTGACACACGATGCGTGCTTTGATTTATTTATGTTACGATCTTATTTGTTCATATTACGATATATTTCGAGAATAATGTGACACGAGTGTATTATAGAGTACCAAAAAGGCACAATGAATCCCATTGAACGTTTTTGTTTAGAAAAATAAATCGTTTACTAACTAAATACATGATTAAAGTAATCATTGAAAAAACGGGGAAATACCGGCGCGCACGGCACACGGCGTAAAAGGTTAAATAATTCTTTTTTTCTGCCATTGAAATGAGGCCGGCGCAGAAGGTAGAAATACCCTTCCCGCCTTTAAGCATCAATCCACCCAACGGGTAGAAATACTTTTTTTTTTATTTTTTCAAATTACCTAACATCCAAGTGACTCTGAAATCAAGCTACGGCTTATGCAACACCGCTTATCATATCTCTACTCAGGCTTCAACTTTATAAGTTTCATCGCCTATGCCTACTCGTGAGTGGATTTTCTCTTTATGTTTAAAGTTACTATAACTTCATGTAATTCATGAGTGAAAATTCTAGGCAAAAACACTCGCTATCTCGCTAGAGGCATGAGTTTAAGGGTAGAAATACCTTTCCCGTTCAGTTTTTTTACTAAAGACTAAACAGCCGCGGTGACATTACACAGCCCTGTTTAACACCTTAAAATATCATTGAAACTAACCTCGATCTGGGTGATGATGGAAGTCTTCAGGTTATCGATGAAGTTTGACATCTCCGTAGTGATGAGCTGACCTCTCCTATCCTGGAAGCCTCCGCGGCCTTCAGGACGGCCCTCCGAGTCTTTCACCACTCCATTCGACCGCACGGTAAACGCGTTCCTCTCGAACCCTTGCTCGAAGTGTTCCGAGTCGCCGGGCTGGTCCTGGCTCCAGTCGGGCGGCCGCGCCTTCCTCAGGGCGTGCTTGCTGACGTACTCCTGCCGCACGGTCGAGTGGTCCTCGCCCTTGCCCGCGTATATCCGGTTGTGACGCTGGTTCAGGTTGATGCTGTGCTGTTCGCTGATCTTGCCCATGTTGGCGATCCGGTTGCTGTGCTCCACAAAGTACAGCGTAGAAATCGCCGTCAAACTGGAAGGTTAAGAACAATACAAACGTAAGTACAAGGTTGATTCAAGATTAACTCATATCGTATTTGTCCATCAAACCTCCTTCCTTGGTTTTTCCCTCTACCTCCTTCCCTAAACTCCCTTTTTCATCAATTTGTAATTTATATTTTTTTTTAATGTTCAAGTACTATCTACCCTCTGATTGCAAACAGCTATATATGGTATCAAACGTTTTGAACAATATCACTAGTCTGTTTTTGGTTGCTTGGAAGATATTGCTTTTAAGCAATAAACCCGCCAACGTACTTAATTATTTTCTGTACATGAAGTTCAAAAAAATAAAATAAATATATAGCTGTTTGCAATCAGAGGGTAGATAGTACTAGAACATTAAAAAAAAATTACAAATTGATGATAATAAGGGAGTTTAGGGAGGTAGAGGGAGGAGGTTTGATGGACAGTTAGGGTTCTAATGATAGATAGTAATGTCTCAGACGTTTCTTGAAAGTTATCAGAGAAGGTGCATTTGTTTACGCGGAGAGGTAATTCATTCCATAGTCTGGCCGCTTGGACAGAGAAGGAATTACTGAAGAATGATGTGTTATGGCGAGGAATGGAAAGTGTCCATGATAGACCATGATCTGAGAGGTATATTAAATTTCAGCAAGATATTTAGGTGCTTTGGGGTTATGAAGAATATAATAAAGTAGCGTGAGAGATTGAAGATTTATGCGCTGGTTCTATGAGAAGGCGCGTTTAGTTAAGAAGAGACTCACCAAAACGCCATTATCATCACAAGAATCACGATGAAGATCTGTATAAACTTGCTGGAGCACAGCTCCCTGGATGAGTAGTCACTTCTTCGTCTCCGGCAGCATTTGGACTGAAGACTGCGCGCGTCCCTGTTCCACGAGCACGGCTCTCCCGCCTCTAGGTCCTTTGCGATCGTCGCCGTAGACTCGGAGCAGTCAGGCTTTGAGCGGAACAGATCGGGGCTATGGAAGACTCTCAAGTCATCTTCACCCTTGCTGTTGCAATTCCGACTTCTCTTCGGCGAGCTTCCGCAGGAATAAGACTTGTGATGATGATTAGGGCTGTCGTAGATCTCCTTCGTGAGGCTGTGATGCTTGGCCGTGTAGTACTTGACGCAGGCGTTCATCTTGTTGACGTGGTAAAAATTGGAATATCTCTCCCCTGTCTTGGCCACTTTGAGGGCTTCTCCCTTGGCGCCCTTGAGGGATTCACCGTGCTTGGCGCTCTTGAGGGTCTTCCCGTGCCTCGCGCAGCAGGCGGGCTTCTGGTAAGGCACCGGGATGTTGGCGATGTCGCAGAACGGGCCCGGACTTCCGTCGCTGTGGTTGGACTTGGCCGAGCAGCTGGTCAGCGTGGAGAAGCGCGATGCGACTGCAATTTAAGAAGAAGAAAAATGGTTTTAACCGTTTTAGTGTTTTGAAATGTAAGGCTAAACTATGGATTAATTTATTATTAGATTAAAACCAATATTTTTAGCTTTTCCACTTTTTTATTTGACCAGCGACCGGGTTTCGTCGTTACCGACATCATCAGATGTCGGTAACGACGAAACCCGGTCGCTGGTCAAATAAAAAAGTGGAAAAGCTAAAAATATTGGTTTTAATCTAATAATAAATTAAAAATGCAATTCCATCACGAAGTGTCAGTGGATAATATAAATCTATTAAACTATGGATGATTGAAAAGATTAAGAACAGTTCTGTAAGGTGGTAAGGATATGTGGAGCTAATGGATAACGAGAGAATGATTAAGAAAGTGTATTTGGCGAATGTGAATGGGAGAACAGAACGAGGACGGCCGAATAAGACATGGCACGATCAGATCAATCAGAACTTAAAATCTGGTGGGTGCCAGTCGCCTGCGTAATAGGAGGGCATGTATGACAAGATGTATGGATGTGAAGGAAGCTACGGGCGTACGTGTCCTGGCGGACAGAAGAGTGTGGCGTTCTATTCTCTCCACCTACCCCTGCAGTGAAGCAGCGAGATGGTTAGCTAGCTACTGGAGAGTAGACACACTCAACAGTCCAACCGGATTGAGTGCATCACAACTTGCGTATGTGGGTATGTCGCGCGATCCGGTATTGTGACTCACTTGTGGCGGTGCTGTCTCTCCTCTGCAGAGAGCTGATCTTGCACAGCCTCCTGTTGATCCTCTCCAACTCGTCAATCCGGTTCTCCAGGTGTCCTGTCACCTTGCACAGTTCCTTCACGGCTCCCAGATTCTCCATGAAAATTCTCTCCTGTACCAAGAAAATACTCAATAATATATATGTAGCTATATAGATTTTATAGGCACCGTGAGGCAATTCATTTGACTACAATACATAATAAACCGCCTTTAAAGGCCTTTCGAGGCTGTGTAACTATATAGACTTAGAGGTTATGTAGCTTATAGACTTAATAGGCTTTGTGGTACTGTGATTAAAGAAAACACTTCGTTTTTTACCACTTGAGTTTTATTAAAGACTACATGTTTCAGAAGTTAAACTTCCATCATTCAGGTCTGTATAGTAACTAAAATATAAAATATAAAATTGTTCTATAAATAAGAAGAGGGGAAAGTTAGGGGAAGGGGTTAGTCAAGGAACGGAGTTTGAAAACAAAGGAAAAATGGAAATCAATGGCGAAGAATTTTGAAACAATATATTATTTAATAAATTATTATTAGAATAAATTAAATTTTATATTTTAGTTATTATACAGACCTGAATGATGGAAGTTTAACTTCTGAAACATGTAGTCTATAATAAAACTCAAGTGGTAAAAAATGAAGTGTTTTCTTTAATCATTGTAACATGTCTTACCACAAAGTTAATGCCGAAACAATAAATAAAATATTTGTGGTACTGTATAACTAAAGACTTTATAATACTAGGCTATATAACTAACTATATAGACTTTCCAAAGATATATGACTGTATTGACATTGGAGGTCTTCTGCGGATATATAACTAAATAGATCATTACGGCATTGCATTGGACCTATTAAAATAAACTATGAATGAGGGAAAACAATGAATGCGGGATTAAGAGGTCAATACGCACATAGGTACGACCGAGTAAAGACACCGTCCTCCCAATCCGCATAACCATTCGTAGGCTAAAATTCTAAGAAGAATACATATTTCAGATGCAAATGTATTTACAACATTTCTTTACATCTCACCAATAGATGTCTCTAGTGAAGTTCTAGTGATTCAAGAACAAGGTTTCTAAATTGGTTCATATATACAGAACTTCCAAGAATTTGAGTAGTGTGGTTGTCAATAATGGGTAGAATTGGTGAATGTTACACGTGTGTAAAGTGATCACTTAAACCAGCCTATGACGGTCGTCAGCCCCGTAAATGCCCAGACTTCCATGTTCTTCTTCATCTTTGATGAGATGTCAAAAATAATATGAAAATAACTCCTGTAATTGGAGATAATCCAGATTTTGTGTTCAAGTATTTGGACACACTCAAAATGTTGTAAATAAATTATCTGGTCAAATTTTAAGCTTAAATAATAAAAATGAAAATGGTATTTTCTGGCGTTTCTCATGTGTGTGATTATAATCCAGGATTCGGATCTCACATACTAATATAAGAGTTTCTGCTTAATAAAAAGCTTCTTTACATCTCACCAATAGATGTCTCTAGTGAAGTTCTAGTGATTCAAGAACAAGGTTTCTAAATTGGTTCATATATACAGAACTTCCAAGAATTTGAGTAGTGTGGTTGTCAATAATGGGTAGAATTGGTGAATGTTACACGTGTGTAAAGCGATCACTTAAACCAGCCTATGACGGTCGTCAGCCCCGTAAATGCCCAGACTTCCATATTCTTCTTCATCTTTGATGAGATGTCAAAAATAATATGCAAATGTATTTATTTTAAAAAAATACTTTTGTTTTTTAACTGTTTTATTTTCGTAAGTCAATAGTATATTTTCGGCTTTGCAAATGGTATTTTTTTCAGCATCGGTTATTGAATGTGCGTTGAAGAAAATTTTCTTTCAAAGAGTGTGCACGCTTCTGGAAATGCAGGTACAGGCAGCGGCTCCTTTTCATCAATATTGACCTCTCCTGCTATCGGTTACACGAGCTTTCCATAGTTTCTATCCCGTACGTTGCCATTGAATGCAAGAAAATTGGAAATAATGTAAAAAAACAGACAAAATGTATCAATTTTGCAGCTTAATTCGAACGATAAATGCGGTAAATGGTGATAGAGAAACGATAGATGCGGTTTAGTTTAGTATGCAATTAAGTCGGGATAGAAGAAATAAACGACACATCCGGGAAAACGATTATTCGAGGAACGATAGATAGAGGTTTCACTGTATTACTACAGTAGAACCTCTCATTATGAGTATAATTCGTTCCAGATTCTTAATCATTAACCCGATCTACGCGGCTCGCATAACCGTATGTGTTTTCACAAAACATTCCCTGTACGCGGCTGACATAACCGTTTGTGTTTTTACTTTACTCCAAGTTTCAAACCTCAGTTCAACTTGGAGGGATTTTCCCATGGTGTGGAACTTTGGATAAAATAATACGTCAATCCTTGGCCTTATGACATCTATTGAAATATCTGACTAATAATTTGTAACATCACAAGGATAAATAAAAGAACAGATCCCTGATTTTTCTTGCTGTCGGTAATTAGTCCGCGCCATAATCATGCCCTATATCTGTCTCACTCTCGACGCTACGCATCGCCAGTGGGTAAGAGTGACACACAATGCGTGCTTTGATTTATTTATGTTACGATCTTATTTGTTTATATTACGATATATTTCAAGAATAATGTGACACAAGTGTATTATAGAGTACCAAAAAGGCACAATGAATCCCATTGAACGTTTTTGCTTAGGAAAATAAATCGTTTCTTAACTAAATACATGATAAAAGTAATCATTTAAAAAACGGCAAAATACCGCCGCGCACGGGCGTCTCTCAGGAACAAAGTGAACGCGGTTAACAGGTTAAGCAAAACACTTCATTATGTGAAACATTTTATGTTTTAATTGCAATACTTTAATGATCCAAAATTATCGCTATCATCATCACTGCGCAAATATGAAAATCCCCACCTTATTGACCACGAGCAGCTTGTGAATGGTGTCACCGTTGGGCAGCACCACGTCTCCCGCCTCCCGGACGGCCTCCGGGAGCACCTTCCGGACCTCCTGCGCGATGACGCCTGTGTCCCCGTGCGCGCGCTCCTCCGACCCCAGCCCGGAGTGGACCGCGAACTGGGGGTTGTACGTGTACCTGCGTCAGACATTCACACCCTATCATTCAAACCCTTATCCGCACCCCAATGGTGCAAAGGGCACTGCATCATACAAACGCAGTGTTATCTTGATCATTAACACACGAAGGAAAGGCGATCAGCCCTCTGCTTCAGGTACCAGTCCAGGGTAATATTAAATAAATATTAGAGTGAAAAATCACTTTTAATTATTTGACCCCCCCCCCCGCCTGGGAATCGAACCCGGGACCTCCAGAATGGTAGCCGAGCACGCTGACCATTACACTACGGAGGCGGAAAATATTTTTTTTATCTGTCCAAATCACAAATTTCGGATCGTACTTCACCTACACAGCAACGCTCCAACTATGTCGTAGTCATACAGGAGAAAGTGACCAAGTGCATTGTTTTACAAAAACGTGATCATTGACTATTTGATATCTTACTAGCTTAATATTCCCCTGAAAAAATCCCAAAGGATTTTAAACTTGGAAGTAAAATATATTGACTTGTTAAAAATGGCTAGCTACATTGATGTTTATTTTGTTGCCAAGCAAAAGTGACTTAAATGGCCCTCCTGAACATTTTACGTTTTGGTAGTTGGTCACTTTCTCCTGTACGACTACGATATATGAAACTCCATGAATCACTTCCATACATTACATGAGCTTGCACAATACCTGACAACTCTCAGATTCTGCACATTCCTGAGCTGTTGAGCTGTGTCGCACTCCTGAATGTCCTGCTTGGCGCGGGCATCACTCGGCTGGACTATGTGTCCGGTGATCTTCAGGTTACCTGGAAGAACCAACACGGTCTGTATAGTGTATATCTAGAGGGGCTGCGAGAACCAACACGGTTTGGATACTGTACATCCAGGAGGATTGCGAGAACCAACATGGTCTGGATCCTGGACATCCAGGAGGATTGCGAGAACCAACACGGTCTGTATACTGTACATCCAAGGGGATTGCGAGAACCAACACGGTCTGTATACTGTACATCCAAGGGAATTGCGAGATCCAACACGGTCTCTATACTGTACATCCAAGGAGATTGCGAGAACCAACACGGTCTGAATACTGTACATCCATGGGGATTGACAGGTTAGGTTAGGTTAGAGTTTTTTTTTAAAGATTTTTTAAAAAAGCATTACCGTGTATGACGCATGTCTCATCAGGTCTGTCAGTGTTGACTCCAATCCTGCCGGCATGGAAGATGCTGTCGGGAGTCACTCCTCGCTGCCAGCAGAGATCCACATCGGACTCAAACTGCCCCGGATTGGAAGCCTGGAACATATGACCAAATAGGAATGTAAATAACAGTCACAGTGACATTGCACATCCCGTTTTATCCGCAACAGGACTATGCGTTCGCTGGCCTGACTGGCTACTTACTACGTTATAGAGTTTCCACTGCGTATTTAACCACAGCGACATCGCACAGCCCCGTTCTACACCTATACTGAGCAGCCAACGTGACATCATATATCCCTGTTCACCTATAGAGACTAGTACATACTAAGCAACCACAGTGACATCGCACAGCCCCGTTCCACTCACCCGGACGATGATGCGCTTGATGTCCTGGCTGGCCACCAGATATTATTGTCACTTGCAACGTTATAGAGTTTCCACCGCACACTAGACAGCCGACATGACATTACACATCCCTGTTCTACACCTATAGGGACGCCATTCTCCGTCCCCAGGCATGACGGATCATATAGTTTCCACTGCATACTGAACAGCCAACGTGACATCATACATCCCTGTTTACCTACAGAGACTAGTTCATACTAAGCAACCACAATGACATCGCACAGCCCCGTTCCACTCACCCGCATGAAATGCTCGCTAGCCTGGCCAGCCACCGGGTAGTGTGGAATGACCACATATTAAACAACAGTGTACCCGCACGATGATGTGCTGGCCTGGCTGACCACTCAATACGTTATATAGTTTCCACTGCATATTAAACTGCAGTGACATCACACACCCCTGTTCCACACCGCAGTGACATTTCACTCACCCGCACGATGATGCGCTCGCTGGCCTGGCTGGCCACGGGGTAGTGGTGGTCCTGCGTGTGCGCGTGCAGCCCCACCACCAGCTGGAAGTGGCGCTGGTCCGGGTTGGGCTTGCCCTTCTTGCGCATGTTGTTGCACGTGGTCTCCGAGAAGTGCAGCCGGCCCACCGTCACCTTGGTCACCTGACCGTTCTGCAGCTCCACCCTGGGCAGAAAGCAACTCGGGGCATCAGTATGCATCGGGGACCTGCCCGAGCCACCACGAGGTGACTCGGGTAGGTCTAACCAAGCCTTCTGCAGCTCCACCCTGGGCAGAAAGCAACTCGGGGCATCAGTATGCATCGGGGACTTGCCCGAGCCACCACAGCTGAGGTGACTCGGGTAGGTCTTACTCCGTACTTGTCTATGGTGGTCGGAGCTGGTTGGCTCACCACACCAGGTTGAGATATCAAAAAGGGATGTTTTAGTAAAGTGACGAATGTAATACTTACAACACGGGATGGAAAGGTTTCTTGGATCGGTCAGACTGGCTCTGTTCCACTTTGATGGTCTGATTCGGTGCCTCAACCTTTGAAAGAAAAAAATTAAATTACTCGAGTTATTACAGGTAGAGATGTGGACTCTTCTAACGCCCTATCACAGTCTCAGGAGTAAGGAGCTAAGGGGATGGAACGCGACATTCATCGTCCTGAGGGTGGACACATAAGGTGGACTTCCTCTACATCTAGTCATACTATTAGGTGGACTTTTGACACTTCTTATATATGTAGTCATACTATTAGGTGGACTTTTGACACTTCTTATACATCTAGTCATACCATTAGGTGGGCTTTTGACATTTCTTATACATCTAGTCATACTATTAGGTGGACTTTTGACACTTCCAATGCATTCAGTCATGTTATGCCGTGGATTTTTGACACCTTCTATACATCTAGTCATAATATAAGGTGGACTTTTAACACTTCTTATACATCTAGTCATAATATAAGGTGGACTTTTGACACTTCTTATACATCTAGTCATACTATTAGGTGGAGTTTTGATATTTCTTACACATCTAGTCATACTATTACAAGGACTTTTGACACATTTTATACTTCTAGTCATACTATTAGGTGGACTTTTGACACTTCTTATACATCTAGTCATACTATTAGGTGGACTTTTCATATTTCCTTTACACCTAGTCATACTATTACGAGGACTTTTGACACTTCTCATACATCTAGTCATACTATTAGGTGGACTTTTCATATTTCCTTTACACCTAGTCATACTATTACGAGGACATTTGACACTTCTCATACATCTAGTCATACTATTAGGTGGACTTTTGACACTTCCTATACATCTAGTCATACTATCATGTGGACTTTCGACACTTCTTCTACAATCTTATATTATTATGTGGACTTTTGACACTTCCTATACATCTAGTCATACTATCATGTGGACTTTCGACACATCAACAATCTAAGCATACTATCACGTGGAATTTTAACACTTCCTATACATATAATCACACTATCACATGGACTTTCGAATCCAGCCATACCATTACGTTGGCAGATCCTTACCTTGACCCCGTAGAAGTGCAGGTGGAAGCTGGTGATCTTCTTGAAGCCGTCCTGCGTCTTGACGAACTGCGCGTCGCCGCGCAGCTGGGCGTGGCAGGTCACCTGGAAGTGGTTCTTCTTCTGGCAGACGAACGCCTCGTCCGAGTTAGAGAAGTTGAAGCCCTTGTCGGCGTCCACCCGGTAGTGCGGAGGCGGACTAAACCAATATTAATTACATTCATTGATTCGGCAGTCACTTTGTGGTAAAATCTATCCATTTTTAATTAATATAATTTCTTAAAATCTACTGTGACACGTGTTTCGATGCAAACGGTGTTTGAAAATGATGCGGAATGCATCGAAACACGTGTCACAGTGGATTTTAAGAAATAGTGGTATTTACTATGTTAAACATTATTTAAAAAAATATATCAATATCAATTCATTATATTTTAAACAATTTCCATATGCAAAATACCCGGATGAATTAAAAAAAAATATCAGGTCAAATTTATGAGCTGCATTTACCACGCTACTAAACTGTATTTCAAACTAATATGTAAATATACAACATTTTGAGTGTGTCCAAATAACTTATAAATAATAATAATAAAACCCTTATCCGCACCCCAATGGTGCATAGGGCACTGCGTCATATAAACGCAGTGTTATCTTGATCGTTTACACATGAAGGAAAGGTGATCAGCCCTCCGCTTCAGGTACCAGTCCAGGGTAATATTGAATAAATATGACAGTGAAAAAAATCACTTATATTTATTTTACCCCCCTTGGGAATCGAACCCGGGACCTCCAGAACGGTAGCCGAGCGTGCTGACCATTACACTACGGAGGCGGACAGCCAAGCGGAGGCCAAAATACTTATACTTTAGATTATCTCATAAAAATAACTCCTATAATTGGAATTCCAGTCAAAATGTTGTAAATAAATTATCTGGTCAAATTATAAGCTAAAAAAATAAAGATGAAAATGAATTTCTTCTGGCGTTTCTCATGTGTGTGATTATAATCCAGGATTCGGACCTCACATACTAATAAAAGAGATTCTGCTCAATAAAAAGCTTCTTTTCATCTCACCAATAGATGTCTCTAGTGAAGTTCTAGTGATTCAAGAACAACGTTTCGAAATTGGTTCATATATGTATGTAGAAGTTCCAAGAATTTTAGTAGTGTGGTTGTCAAAAATGCGTAGAATTGGTGAATGTTACATGTGTGTAAAGTGATCACTTAAACCAGCATGACGATCGTCAGCCCGGTAAATACCCAGTCTGGGCATTGACGGGGCTAAGGACTGTCATAGGCTTATTAATCCAATTATAGAAGTTATTTTTCATATTATTTTTTGACATCTCATCAAAGATGAAGAAGAATATGGAAGTCTGGGCATTTACGGGGCTGACGACCGTCATAAGCTGGTTTAAGTGATCACTTTACACACGAGTAAAATTGACCAATTCTACCCATTATTGATAACCACAATACTAAAATTCTTGGAAGTTCTGTATATATAGTGTATTTGGACCCACTCAAAATTTTATAAAAAAATTATAAATCAAAGTTTTGAAAAACTGGGAGAGGTGAGTACTAGTAGTTGCGGTACCCACAGTCGCTCGAAGGCCTGGTCGCAGAGCGCGTGCCAGCCGGCCTGCTGGAAGGGCTGGAAGCGGATGCACTGGTAGGCCGGGTCGGCGCCCGCGTCCCCCGGCGCCTCCACGGCCGGCAGCGCGCCGCCCAGCGTGACCAGCACGTGCGGCGCCGGCTGGTGGCTGCGCGGGGCCAGCTCCTCGCCGGCTGTGTGCAATATCATATGTTAATATGTGTATATATGTGTGTGTACTGCGCCTCCACGGCCGGCGGCCACCAGCACCTCACCGGCTAGGTGGGGGGGAGCATGGGCTTGTTAGGACCAGGGGTGAGTTTGTATAAGTGTTTATATGCGAACATGTGTATATATGTGTGTATACAGCGCCTCCACGGGCTCGTCAGGACCAGGAGTGGTATATATGTATATATACATATGTGTATATATTGTCAACATTGTGAATAGGTGCATGTGTGTATATATGGAAAAATGTGTACCGCACCCAACGGTGCATAGGGCACTGCATCGTGGCGACGTAGTGTTATCTTGATCGTTAATTGCATGAAGGCAAGGTGATCAGCCCTGCGCTTCTTGTACCAGTCCAAGGTGATATGAAATAAATATGAGAGTGAAAATCGGCCAAATTTATTTTGACCCCCCTGGGAATCGAACCCGGGGCCTCCAGCACGGTAGCCAAACGCGCTGACCACTGCGCTACGGAGGTGGACATGTCAATAGGCGGGATTGCCGAATTTGGAGCGGGGAAAACCCAGAAGCCTTTGTCGAGACACTCTTGCATCCATTAAAAGTCACTGTTTGGTGTGCTTTATGGGCTGGTGGAATCATTGGCCCATATTTTTTTTAAACGGTGCCGGCCAGAATTGTACATACATTTAATAGAGAGCACTACAGAACCACGATTACCGACTTCTTCGTACCTCAGTTAAATGGCATTAAAGTGCCAGAGCTGCGGTTTCAACAAGATGGCGCAACACACCCTATAAATGCGTATATTAACAATAACAAGAATTAAAAATAAATATGGGAGTCCAACACTGCAATATATCGTTCCGAACGTTTTTAATTTGTTGCCGACGGAGGTTAGAGGTCAAAATAAAATATGGAACAAAGGCGAAATAAAGGAATGGGTAAATGATCGAGAGTTAATTTTATGAAAATTGTTAAATTTATTTATTTTTTTTCTCTTTTTTGTATATTAGGTTAAAATCGTTAAAAACAATAAAAAAATGTATTAAAAAAGAACTACACCGACAAGACACACAAGTGCCAGGACTGTGGTTTCAACAAGATGGCGCAACATGCCGCCAAATTTATCTCTCAAAAAAATCATCCTACATATACAAACACATAGACATGTAATCTGACTTACCCGGCTCGCACTTGACATTGGACACCATCTCCTGCGACATCTTGCGCTTCTTGGGCGCTGGCGGCGCCTGCAGGCCGGCGTACGCCTGCGCGCCGCACTCGGCCGGCGCGAGCGGGTGCCCCAGCGGCGCGTCCAGCGGCGCGCCCAGCGGAGCGCCCAGCGGCGCGCCCAGCTGCCCGAGCTCCGGCCGGCCCTGGACCATCGCGTCGTACAGGAGGATGCTGCGGCCGTCGAGGAGGCTGGCGGATTCGAGGTAGGGATCGTCTGGGGACAGAGTTTCATATATGCATGATCACACAAGCCTTGAGAATGGTCCATGGGTGGTCAGATGATATGTCCCTTAGAGACAAAATAAAGAACTTTATAAAATTAAACGTTGTTTTAGCCACTTTTTTATTATTAGCAATATCCAGGCTAGCAAGAAGCTTGATACCAACCCAATAAATGAAAGCTGTCCCACCGCATGCCCAGATCTGGTACCCAAGCATCTAGGCTTCCTGACAGATCTGCTCTTGCAAAGCAATTTTTTTTAACTAAGTTGCGAAATTTATTGAAAATGTGAAACAATATAAAATTGTATCCCCATTTTACTGTGAATTTACTGCCAATCTAAATAAATACAAGATTGTAAGTCCATCACCAAATTTTCTAGAAGTACCCCAGTGTAGGCAGTGAAAGGGATTAGTGTTTAGTTCAATTAGTCAGCTAGATCCGACTCCGACCCGACGCTGGCCGGTACACAGACGCCCACAACCCCGACCAGCACAGCAGACAGACACGGAACATACCAACCCAAGAATGACTCCCTTACCTATGAGCGAGTTGTGCATCATGCTGTGATGCGACAGCTGCGACGGCTTGAGCTCCGTGTAGATCTGCGCGCCGGGCCCCAGCAGCGCGCCGGCGTGCCCGGGCGAGACGGGCACGTGCGCCTGGCGCTGCGCCCCCGCGGGGCCCGCCAGCAGCGCGTGGTGGGCCCCCTTGCTCTCGGGCGGGCTGTACGGGTGCTCGGAGCCCGAGTCGGGCGGGCTGTCGGGCAGGCTGTGCCTTGAAAGGAATGTTACACGAATCAGCATTATAGTTGAATTTCCACAAGCTTCTGCAAGTGGCCTAGACATTGTTCCTCATCAGTAGTTGAGTTTCCACAAGCTTCTGCAAATGGCCTAGACATTGTTCCTCATCAGTAGTTGAATTTCCACAAGCTTCTGCAAGTGGCCTAGACATTGTTCCTCATCAGTATGATCATTTTTCAATGATCATTTTTGATATGTTAAACAGGGGTGTGTAATGTCACCGCGCCTGTTTAATCTATACATGGATAATCGAATAATATTCATATGTCATGTGCGGTGTATGTCAAGTGGTGATGTGGCATGGAGCTGGCGGTAGACGACCTACCCTGCCGCGGATCTCTGCGGATGGTGAGGGTCCTGCCCCAAAGAGGCTGCGAAGTACCCGTCGGCGGGGCCGACCCCGCTCTCGCTGTTGATGAAGTCCTCCAGCTGGGCCTCCATGAAGTCCAGGGCTTCATTGTCGATGCCGCCCACGAAGTCCGATCGCACTGGAAGTAACGAAAAATGCAAAATGTTAGAACTAAAGATAATCCATCAAAAGTACTCGGACATTATAAAAGTACATGATTATTCTACAAAAATAGCGTTTTTTTATTATAATTAAAAAGAGCGGTAAGCGCAAATCTGGCGAATTGTACCCAATTGCCATATGACCTGAGCGCAGGTCATGTGAATTGTACCCAATTGTCATCTGACCTGAGCGCAGATCAAGTGAACTGTACCCAATTACCATCTGACCTGAGCGCAGATCAGGTGAAATGTACCCAATTGCCATCTGACCTGAGCGCAGATCAGGTGAATTGTACCCAATTGCTGGCTGACCTGGGCGCAATTAGCGAAGGGGGTAAGTAAGAGTGATGCTACAAGAGCGGCAAGTGTTACGACAGAGGGGGGATCTAGACGAGAGTGTTCAGAGCCGTGAAGCTATGTACGAATCAACAGTAAAAGCGATTTACACGCTTCGACTGGCAGACTATATCAAAAAT
Organism: Brachycentrus maculatus; assembly: GCF_059751285.1. Lineage (NCBI taxonomy): Eukaryota > Metazoa > Arthropoda > Insecta > Trichoptera > Brachycentridae > Brachycentrus > Brachycentrus maculatus. The sequence goes on along the minus strand of NW_028281259.1, from coordinate 576,574 downwards.
TCCACATACACGCCATACTGCAGATCACGCTGAGAGAACGCAAGAGACGGATTAGACATTAAAAACACCTTGCAGTTAAAAAAAACTATTTAAGCTTATAATTTGACCAGATTATTTATTTACAACATTTTGAGTGTGTCCAAATACTTTTGGACACACTCAAAATGTTGTAAATAAATTATCTGGTCAAATTATAAGCTTAAATAATAAAAATGAAAATGATATTTTCTGGCGTTTCTCATGTGTGTGATTATAATCCAGGATTCGGAACTCACATACTAATAAAAGAGTTTCTGCTCAGTAAAAAGCTTTTTTTTCATCTCACCAATAGATGTCTCTAGTGAAGTTCTAGCGATTCAAGTACAATGTTTCGAAATTGGATCATATATAAACTTCCGAGAATTTGAGTAGTATGGAGCGAGTGTTTTTGCCTAGAATTTCCACTCATGAATTACATGAAATTATAGTAACTTTAAACATAAAGAGTAAATCCACTCACGAGTAGGCATAGGCTATGAAACTTATAAAGTTGAAGCCTGAGTAGGGTCATGATAAACGGTGTTGCATAAGCCGTAGCTAGATTTCAGAGTCATTTCATTTTAGTACTTTAGGTAATTAAAAAAAAAAGTATTGGTGAATATTACACATGTGTAAAGTGATCATTTAAACCTGCATATCATCGTATAAGTATATAATAAAATAATAATAAAACCCTTATCCGCACCCCAATGGTGCATAGGGCACTGCGTCATATAAAAGTAGTGTTATCTTGATCGTTTACACACGAAGGAAAGGTGATCGGCCCTCCGCTTCACATACCAGTCCAGGGTTATATTGAATAAATATTACAGCGAAAAATTCACTTATATTTATTTGACCCCCCTGGGAATCGAACCCGAGACCTCCAGAACGGTGGCCGAGCGTGCTGATTATTACACTACGGAGGTGGACATTTATACAAAAATAATAAAATAAATTGAAAGAGAGAAAGAAGACAGATGAATCACTATGGGAATATTTTTTTTAAGTGGATTTGTATTTGATTTAGTTGGTTATTTACTATGGGTAAGAAAAAAACTAACTAACCATCACGCCGCTTCCCTCAGGGGTAGGCAGAGAGAATAGAACGTCACACCCCTCTGTCCTTGCAAACATTCTTCGCCTCTTCCACGTTCATGCATCTCCTCATACATACCCGCCGATTGTTACGACTCCCAACCTGACCACTTTCAAGTATTTGGCATACCTGATCGCGCCATGCTTTTCTCGATCTTCCTCTGCTTCTTTTCCCAATAACATTCGCCTCATAAATTTGTTTTACCGTTCTTTCCTCACTCATTCGTTCCATATGTCCAAACCATCTCAACACACCTTTCTTCCATTACACTACAGAGGCGGACAAAAATATATAAATAATATTATATTTATATATGTACGATGCGGCCCTGGAAATGAATTTACAAGCAAATCATAGAATTTAATTTCACTTTTCAGGTATAAGCAAAACATGTGGTTCGAGACGACTCACTTTCATATGTGGGTTAGGTGGATACATCGCTCACTCCTTTCAAGAACGTCATAAAACAAAAAACTTGATTTTACAGGAGAACGTTTTTAAAGTTTAAAAATATAATACAATGTTTCAAAAATAAATATCAAGCCACTTATTGAACTTTTTACTGTGCAACAGATCTTTTTGGGTAAAACCTGAAGGTTTTTTCTCCATTTGAAAAATATTTAGTATATATCAAAAAATAATTAAACAATACCTTTTCTTCAAAATGCAAAAACAACATTTTCTGCCCTGTAGCAGGTAAATATTAAGTTAAAAATATGCCACTTTTGCTGGGATATTGTATATTTTCTGGGCATTCCGAAAACATGCACAACTTAAAATTGACGATTTTTGATTTATGACGTTCTTGAAAGGAGTGAGCGACATTGCCTCTGTTTTTCTTCGTTTGCTGAAATGAACTTTGAGTGTTATGCTATAGATCCATCACACACTCTCACAATTTATAAAGTCATTGAATTATGAAGCTAATTGAACAATGGAGATCAGGAGATAGATCGCATCATTCGGCCACATCATCCGAGATTTTTATACAACTCTACTATAGAACTTATATATAACTTATAATGTATAGAACTTTCTGGATTATCTCCAATTACAGGAGTTATTTTCATATTATTTTTTGTCCGCCTCCGTAGTGTAATGGTCAGCACGCTCGGCTACCGTTCCGGAGGTCCCGGGTTCGATTCCCAAGGGGGGTAAAATAAATATAAGTGATTTTTTCACTGTCATATTTATTCAATATTACCCTGGACTGGTACCTGAAGCGGAGGACTGATCACCTTTCCTTCATGTGTAAACGATCAAGATAACACTGCGTTTATATGACGCAGTGCCCTATGCACCATTGGGGTGCGGATAAGGGTTTTATTTTATTATTATTATTTTTTGACATCTCATCAAAGATGAAGAAGAATATGGAAGTCTGGGCATTTACAACAACCACGCTACTCAAATTCTTGGAAGTTCTATATACATGAACCAATTTAGAAACCTTGTCCTTGAATCACTTGAACTTCACTAGAGACATCTACTGGTGAGATGTCTCTAGTGAAGAAAACAGCTTCTTTACATCTCACCAATAGATGTCTCTAGTGAAGTTCTAGTGATTCAAGAACAAGGTTTCCAAATTGGTTCATATATACAGAACTTCCAAGAATTTGGGTAGTGTGGTTGTCAATAGTGGGTTGAATTGGTGAATGTTACACGTGTGTAATGTGATCACTTAAACCAGCCTATGACGGTCGTCAGCCCCGCAAATGCCCAGACTTTCATATTCTTCTTCGTCTTTGATGAGATGTCAAAAATAAAATGAAAATAGCTCCTATAATTGGAGATAATCCAGATTAGTGAACAAGTATTTGGACACACTCAAAATGTTGTAAACTTTATTAATTGCTGTACGTATTTCTATTTTTTTTAATAATCTAAACAAAGACCAGTTTTATTTACATATAAAATTTCTAAACCAGTTGATTTATTAAAATTATCCTGTCAATAGTATGTAATAGAATGACTGTATGTAAGGATGCTGAGGGACTAAGGGTTGTATGGTGTCAGGAAAGACGAGTGTAGCGTTCCATCCTCTCTGCCTACCCCTGCGGATATACGGCGACATAGCGGTAGAGCAATACTAGCAGCCAATAGTGTTGACCATCGCAGAATCTGTATGACCTTATACAATGAATCCGCGACCAACCAGCCGTGAGATCGATTGGAAAAAAAATTAGTCTAGTTGGAGACAATTTTTTTTTGCGGACGGCGAAACAGAGCGAGACGACCAAACGGTCATCTTAAAGGTTCAGAAAAGGAATAAGCAAGCAACCATCACGACAACTCCCCGAAGCAGCAGGCAGAGAGAACAGAGAGAACTCCAGAACTCACAAAACACTCTGCCTTTGCAAACATATCGCTCACTCTTTCAATAACGTCATATAATATTTCAAAAACCTCAGTTTTCGAAATGCCCAGAAAATGTACTATATCCCAGCAAAAGCGGCATATTTTTAACTTAATATTTACCCGCTACAGGGCAGAAAGTGTTGTTTTTGCATTTTGAAGAAAAGGTATTGTTTAATAATTTTTTTAAATATCCTTAACATTTTTCAAATGGAGAAAAACCTTCAGGTTTTACCTAAAAAGATCTGTTGCACAGTAAAAAGTTCAATAAGTGGCTTGATATTTGTTTTAAATACATTTTATTACACATTTAAACTTTAAAAATGATCTCCTGAAAAATCAAGTTTTTTTGATGGTATGACGTTGATTTTTCAGGAGATCGTTTTTAAAGTATAAAAATATAATAAAATGTATTAAAAATAAATATCAACCCACTTATTGAACTTTTTACTGTGCAACAGATCTTTTTAGGTAAAACCCGAATGTTTTTTTCTCCATTTGAAAAATATTTAGTATATTTAAAAAAATAATTAAACAATACCTTTTCTTCTAAATGCAAAAACAACACTTTCTGCCCTGTAGCGGGTAACTATTGAGTTAAAAATATGCTGCTTTTGATGAGATATAGTACATTTTCTGGGCATTCTGAAAACATGACCAACTGAAAATTGACAATTTTTGTTACATGACGTTGTTGAAAGGAGTGAGCGATGTATGATACCACCTCTCGTGACAGTTCTTTTTGAAGTATCACGGATCCGATGTCGGATAGGTCCTTTTTCTTGGTGCTGTCACTCACACCCGGTCTCAGCGATTGTGTGGTATGAGCGACTGACCTAGTGAGGTCACCACACCTAACTCACTGGACTATCCAGTACAGATTGCGTACGGGTTATCTGATGTTACCATTTGGATCATTCAATGCCGCCGATAATGATGCAACACACTTCGAGATAACGCAGAAGTCCATATACATATCGCGCACTCCTTTCAAGAACGTCACAAATCAAAATACTCGATTTTTCAGGAGAACGTTTTCAAAGTTTAAAAATATAACACAATGTATTAAAAATAAATATCAAGCCACTTATTGAACTTTTTACTGTGCAACAGATCTTTTTAGGTAAAACCTGAAGGTTTTTTTCTCCATTTGAAAAATATTTAGTATATTTAAAAAAATAGTTAAACAATACCTTTTCTTCAAAATGCAAAAACGACACTTTCTGCCCTGTAGCGGGTAAATATTAAGTTTAAAATATCCCGCTTTTGCTGGGATATAGTACACTTTATGGACATTCCGAAAACATGCACAACTGAAAACTGACAATTATTGATATATGATGTTTCGAAAATTTACCGAGTATATGAATTGTCACTAATTTTTCTCATCCTCTTCTTCTTCTTCTTCTGTGCGTAGCCAATGCGAATGCTTTGCGAACTAATAATAATAATAAAACCCTTATCCGCACCCCAATGGTGCATAGGGCACTGTGTTATATAAACGCAGTGTTATCTTGATCGTCTACACATGAAGGAAAGGTGATCAGCCCTCCGCTTCAGATACCAGTCCATGGTAATATTGAATAAATATTACAGTGAAAAAATCACTTATATTTATTTTACCCCCCTCGGGATTCGAACCCGGGACCTCCAGAACGGTAGCCGAGCGTGCTGACCATAACACTACGGAGGCGGACTTGACACAAATATTTTTAAATGCTTTTAGTGTGTACTTAATTGTCGATATCACGTATGACGCTAACAGGTTTAGCAGTGTAATCACCCTTTAGCGATGTAAACGCACTCCCTCTCTGTATGTTAAGTCGACCAGAAAACTGGCATATCGTGTTCAAATGTACAACCCCTACATAAATATTTGCTGCGCCCACCCCGCTGTTTTATTAGCCTTCCCTTCCGGGTGTTGTGTACCTAGTACACATTGCTTCCAATAACCATAATATATCTATAAATACAAGATTTTAGGTTTTTGAAAGAGAAGAATGCAGATCTGAGTGTGAAATATTGGTAAACGGAGAGATTTTGGAACAGGTAGATGATTTCGTGTATTTGGGTAGTATGTTTTCCAGGGATGGAAAGATTGATAAAGACATAGAAAGGAGAGTAAATGCTGGGAACAAAGTGAATGGTGCACTGAAATCAGTTATAGCAAATAAAAACCTATCAGCGGAAGCTAAACTGGCAGTGCACAACGGAGTCCTGGTTCCGACTCTAATGTATGGAAGTGAAACACGGAGTTGGCAAAAGAAGGATGAAAGTAGACTGAATGCAGTCGAAATGCGATCCCTCAGAAGAATGTGCGACGAAACGATGTATGATAGATGTGCGAATAGTGAAATAAGGAAGGAATGCAAAGCTGAGATAAGCATTATCGATAAAATTAAGAAAGGTGTGTTGAGATGGTTTGGACATGTAGAACGAATGAGTGAGGAAAGAACGGTAAAACAAATTTATGAGGCGAATGTTAGTGGGAAAAGAAGCAGAGGAAGACCGAGAAAAACATGGCACGATCAGGTATGCCAAATACTTGAAAGTGGTCAGGTTAGGAGTCGTAACAATCGGCGGGTATGTATGAGGAGATGCATGAACGTGGAAGAGGCGAAGAATGTTTGCAAGGACAGAGTGGTGTGGCGCTCTATTCTCTCTGCCTACCCCTGCGGGGAAGCGGCGTGATGGTTAGTTAGTTAGTTAGTTAGCTTAGATTTTAGGTATTCCCCCATAACATATTTGCGAATTCATTTAAAAAATAATATTAATAATAATCAGAATTTATCGGGTACATCGGAGGTATTGCGTATATAAACAGCGCGTGAAGAGTGTGCGGGAACTGCGACACTATATTGGCATCTCACTCTTGCGTACTTGCATACTTGCACTGTGTAAGCGTGAGGAGCTCAAAGCTCAATGTTCTCTAGCTAGCGGTCAGTTGATCTTCAGTCCCGACAAGAGCGGACCTATGCTTGTTTTGTGAGAGTTGTCATATTGTTTTTTAGTTATTATACAGACCTGAATGATGGAAGTTTAACTTCTGAAACATGTAGTCTATAATAAAACTCAAGTGGTAAAAAACAAGTGTTTTCTTTAATCATTGTTTTTTAATGTTTTCAGCAATAAATGTAAATTATTATAATTTTTGACTTCATTTATAATTAATTAGGGGATAAGCTATGAATATCCGTATTTTTCCAATTTAAAATCGCTAATTTTTTATTGTGTTGTTACTACCCAACACCAAGACGCGTGTTTTATTTTAATACCGGGTGGGAAAGGTTAAGCGCATATCGCTCACTCCTTTCAAGAACGTCATAAATCAAAAATCGTCAATTTTCAGTTGTGCATGTTTTCGGAATGCCCAGAAAATGTACTACATCCCAGCAAAAGAGGCATATTTTCAACTTAATATTTACCCGCTACAGGGCAGAAAGTGTTGTTTTTGCATTTTGAAGAAAAGGTATTGTTTAATTATTTTTTTAAATATACTAAATATTTTTCAAATTTAGAAAAAAAACCTTCAGGTTTTACATAAAAAGATATTTTGCACAGTATAAAGTTCAATAAGTGGCTTGATGTTTATTTTTAATACATTGTATTATATTTTCAAACTTTAAAAACGTTCTCCTGAAAAATCAAGTTTTTTATATATGACGTTCTTGAAAGGAGTGAGCGATATGCCAGCCAAGCTGGCATTTTTGGTAGCAAAGGACACACCCATTTATTTATATAAATTTTTAGCACATTTGCGCACGTTCTATTAAAATTGCCATCATATTATTTTTTGACATCTCATCAAAGATGAAGAAAAATATGGAAGAAGAAGCATTTACGGGGCTGACGACCGTCATAGGCTGGTTTAAGTGATCACTTTACACACGTGTAACATTCGCCAATTCTACCCATTATTGACAACCACACTACTCAAATTCTTGGAAGTTCCATATATATGAACCAATTTAGAAACCTTGTTCTTGAATTACTAGAACTTCACTAGAGACATCTATTGGTGAGATGTAAAGAATTGGTGAATTGGTGAATGTTACACGTGTGTAAAGTGATCACTTAAACCAGCCTATGACGGTCGTCAGCCCCGTAAATGCCCAGACTTCCATATTCTTCTTCATCTTTGATGAGATGTCAAAAAATAATATGAAAATAACTCCTGTAATTGGAGATAATCCAGGTTTTGTGAACAAGTATTTGGACACACTCAAAATGTTGTAAAATTGCCATCTCTGAAGAGAAGAAACTCATCCAGTCCTCTGATGATCTACAAGATCGAGATAAAGTGCGTATATATGTATAATACATCATCACATATGCGTCAATTTTTCGCTCTGGTGAACGTCTAAGCGAAAGTTCCACGCTACCAGAGAATTACGAACCGATTATCTGCCTTCATTTGCACAAATTGTAAATCTGATCTTATATTTTGCTGTATGATTTATTGGACATAGTCATGAAGAAAAACTAACTAAGCATCACGCTAATTCCCCGCAGGGGTAGGCAGACAACAGAACGCCAAAATCTGTCTTTAAAAACGATCTTCGAGAACGCCAAAATCTGTGTTTAAAAACGATCTTCGCCTCTTCCAGATTCACGCAGATGCGATCCTCGTACATACTCAGAGGAGATCCTCATACATAATAGAAAATAATAAAACCCTTATTTGCACCCCAATGGTGCATAGGGCACTGCGTTATATAAACACAGAGTTATCTTGATCGTTTACACACGAAGGAAAGGTGATCAGCCCTCCGCTTCAGGTACCAGTCCAGGGTAATATTGAATAAATATTACAGTGAAAAAATCACTTGTATTTATTTGACCCTCCCTGGGAATCGAGCCCGGGAGCTCCAGAACGGTAGCCGAGCGTGCTGACCACTACACTACGGAGGCGGGCAGCAATTAGGAGTTTTTAAATCACATTTTTAAATCATATTTTCATATGGTGTACGGAGTGCGTGGAATTTTTAGGTAAGTGAATTGTAATTAACCATGAGTATTTCAATGTTTTAAAATTTAGTACGTAAACCCTGATGATGACAAGGTTCTTGTCGAAACCGGTTGGATCAAGTGTACCAATAAAAAGTGGTTAAATCAAAGTATATAAATTGTGAACTAAATTTTAAACTCCGTAGTGTAATGGTCATCACGCTCGCCTACCGTTCTGGAGGTCCCGGGTTCGATTCCCAGGGGGGTTTAATAAATACAAGTGATTTTTTCACTCTAATATTTATTCAACATTACCCTTGACTGGTACCTGAAGCGGAGGGCTGATCACCTTTCCTTCATGTGTAAACGATCAAGATAACACTGTGTTTATATGAAGCAGTGCCCTATGCACCATTGGGGTGCGGATAAGGGTTTTATTATTATTATTATTAATATTTATTCAACATTACCCTCAAGCGGAGGGCTGATCACCTTTCCTTCATGTGTAAACGATCAAGATAACACTGCGTTTATATGAAGCAGTGCCCTATGCACCATTGGGGTGCGTTAAGGGATTTATTATTTTATTATTATATCATATAATTGATCGCAACCTGAAAAACATCACTTGTCGACGTATCAAAACGGGTACAAGTGATTTGCAAGCGTCCAGCCAACAGTATCGGGCCCACATGCGCAACGCTCGCATCGCTTTGGCCATCGCCGGGAGTCGAACCAGTTATATTTCGGATCAGCACTCGCGAACTCGTCATTCACCCACTGGACTAAATGCGGACAGGTTCCGTTGCCTCAAGCTGCGTTTCGACAGGAAAATCTTACGCAACGAAATGGGGAATGCCACATGCTACTTGGTTGCTATATTTTAACACTGAACTAACTAACAATGACACTTTTATTTTTTGACATCTCATCAAAGATGAAGAAGAATATGGAAGTCTGGGCATTTACGGGGCTGACGACCGTCATAGGCTGGTTTAAGTGATCACTTTACACACGTGTAACATACACCAATTCTACCCATTATTGACAGCCACACTACTCAAATTCTTAGAAGTTCTATATATATATGAACCAATTTTTGAAACATTGTTCTTGAATCACTAGAACTTCACTAGAGACATCTATTGGTGAGATGAAAAGAAGCTTTTAATTGAGCAGTTAATAAACTCTTTTATTAGTATGTGAGGACCAAGTCCTGGACTCACACACATGGATGAAAATAACTCCTGTAATTGGAGATAATCCAGATTTTGTGAACAAGTATTCAGACACACTCAAAATGCTGTAAAAATATTTAAGGCAGCTAAAAATTAGCGTTTGTTAATTGCGAGTTGCAATAAGGATATTTATATTTATACCAGATTGGATGGCAACTTAAATGTGCTCCAAAGAGCAAGAGCAGGGAGACAGTTGCTGACTGGTATCAAGGTCCGGCAGGTGTTCTATCTGGGGCATGTGCTGGGAGGAGACAAGTACGAGCTGTTGCACCTAGTGGAGGGTCCACGAGGTGTGGGCAGAAGGCAGATCTCCTGGCTCCGGGATATACCAGGCTGGACGGGGTTTAGAACTGTCTAGAGCTGCCCGAGACAAGGACAATTACTCTCAAGTAATAGCCGACGTCAGGGGGACCTGACACGACACTTACAAAAGAAAAAGAAGAAGAATTAAGGGTTTACGACAATGTCCCGATAGATCAAGAAAATCGAGTACGTACCTTCGTGATGTATTAAGTAATAAGGCAAAGTTGGCGTTTTAAACGAAGTCGCAATAAAATATATAAATAAAATTACGCGGCGCGTCAATCAATACTGGAGAGACTGCGCAGAGACACAGGGTGAAAAGCTGACGCCATTTTTACGCTAAAATACCTAGGACTGCTGCAAAATCATGTATGGTGGATGTTCCAATGGTGATATAAGGAAAGGGTGCAAGGCTGAGATAAGCATTGTCCAGCAAAATAAGGAAGGTGTGTTGGGATGAAGCCTTCATAGGAAGATGTTCCAATGGTGATATAAGGAAAGAATGTAAGGCTGAGATAAGCATTATCCAGCAAACTAAGGAAGATGTGTTGAAATGAAGCCTTTATAGGAAGATGTTCCAATGGTGATATAAGGAAAGGGTGCAAGGCTGAGATGAGCACTATCCAGCAAACTAAGGAAGGCGGGTTGGGATGGTTTGGGAAGGATGAGAGTAGACTGGATGCAGTCGGGATGCCATCTCTCAGTGCGGCAAGACCATGTATGGTAGATGTTCCAATAGTGATATAAGGAAAGGGTGCAAGGCTGAGATGAGCACTATCCAGCAAACTAAGGAAGGCGGCTTGGGATGGTTTGGGAAGGATGAGAGTAGACTGGATGCAGTCGGGATGCCATCTCTCAGTGCGGCAAGACCAGGTATGGTAGATGTTCCAATGGTGATATAAGGAAAGGGTGCAAGGCTGAGATGAGCATTATCCAGCAAACTAAGGAAGGCGGGTTGGGATGGTTTGGGAAGGATGAGAGTAGACTGGATGCAGTCGGGATGCCATCTCTCAGTGCGGCAAGACCAGGTATGGTAGATGTTCCAATGGTGATATAAGGAAAGGATGTAAGGCTGAGATAAGCATTATCCAGCAAACTAAGGAAGGTGTGTTGAGATGGTTTGGGAAGGATGAGAGTAGACTGGATGCAGTCGGGATGCCATCTCTCAGTGCGGCAAGACCATGTATGGTAGATGTTCCAATGGTGATATAAGGAAAGGGTGCAAGGCTGAGATGAGCACTATCCAGCAAACTAAGGAAGGCGGGATGGGATGGTTTGGGAAGGATGAGAGTAGACTGGATGCAGTCGGGATGCCATCTCTCAGTGCGGCAAGACCATGTATGGTAGATGTTCCAATGGTGATATAAGGAAAGGGTGCAAGGCTGAGATGAGCACTATCCAGCAAACTAAGGAAGGCGGGTTGGGATGGTTTGGGAAGGATGAGAGTAGACTGGATGCAGTCGGGATGCCATCTCTCAGTGCGGCAAGACCATGTATGGTAGATGTTCCAATGGTGATATAAGGAAAGGGTGCAAGGCTGAGATGAGCACTATCCAGCAAACTAAGGAAGGCGGGTTGGGATGGTTTGGGAAGGATGAGAGTAGACTGGATGCAGTCGGGATGCCATCTCTCAGTGCGGCAAGACCATGTATGGTAGATGTTCCAATGGTGATATAAGGAAAGGGTGCAAGGCTGAGATGAGCACTATCCAGCAAACTAAGGAAGGCGTGTTGAGATGGTTTGAGCACGTGGAACCAATGAGTCAGGAAAGAATGGTAAAACAAATTCATGAGGCGAACGGAATTGGAAATAAGAGCGGTAGAAGACAACAGAAAACTTGGCTGGATTAAGTTTGTCAAATACTTTGGCGTAGTCAGTAATCGGCGGGTATATACGAAGATTTGCAAGATCAAACACCGTATAATATGATACGGAATGCATCGAAACACGTATCACAATAGATTTCAAGAAATATTGGTATTTACTTAGTTAAAAAAATAATAAAAACGGTCAGATTACAAAGTGACTGCCGAATCAATTAATGAATCTTCCCAACTATCCCTAGTTTAGCCTTTTATTCCTAACGAAAATATTCATTTTTAATCATGTCACACGATTAAAAAAACCTGATCATATTGTGAACCAGGTATTCGCCATGGATCTTCCTCGAAAGGCATCTAGAGGAAGACCAAATAATTCATGATTCGAAGGCATGGCCTAGGTGACGTTGTCCAGGACAGAAGGGCCTACAACCTGACGACGGGGAAAGCTGTCTCCAACAGTTTAAAAGACAATATGTTTTAATGAAGTCACAGAAGGAACGCGATTTCATCTGTTTTCATCCTTCATTCACCAACTAACATTCCGAAACAAATTAAAATTTTCAAAATTCAGTTGATTCTTGAAGATTTGAAGCGGGATTTCTTAGTAATATACCTTGTCCATTTCGTCTCGTCCTCTGTCCATCTTCCTGGTGCTCCTGATGGTGTCCCGTCTCAGGACCCTGGTCTTCCACTCCTCCAGACACAATAGTCCATGGGTACTCCATATCTAGGAACGTTCTTCAGCCCTCATCTTGAGACTCTCAATAACCCAGATATCATCGCGCACTTAGTTTTGGCTGAACGTGACCGCAGACCAAAATCAATCAAATTTTGCACTTTTGATAGTTTTTTTATTTGAAATCATGTCATTTTTATTTAAAAAAACGCACTTTTAAGAAAATCTAGAAGGAAATTGATAAAATTGTTTGTATGTCTTCGTTTGTATACTATATATTGTAAAAGGTAGGACAGGGGAGGCTGGAGGCGTTTGAGAAGTGATGCTACAGGCGCATGTTTGGGATTCAACGGTCGGAGCATGTTGGCGACAAGGACGTATCAGGCAGGGCTGGGGAGTCTAGATGCTTACTGAATAAAGTAGCCAAATGGATAGGCCATAATATAAGACACCCAGGCCTGCTTCATACGATTGAAGAAGACATGTGCGAAAGCACAAACTATAGAGGACGACCCCGCTTGACCTACATGGACCAAATGATCTCCGCCATGCGCTGTAGCGGGTACGCCGAGTTGAAGAGACGGCTGGAGACTGACCATGGAAGAAGCTAACCAATCAATACAAAGATTTTATCCCACAAAGAATATTTAAGGTTAGTACTGATATTTTAGCTGCAGACTGACACGATGATTGCCAACCTTCAGCGCGGAGTACTCGGGCCGTTGTATGAGGGGAGAGAAATAGCGAGTAATAGGTATTATATTACAAGACGTTGTGGAAGGTTAACGCATAGGAAGAAGGTGTATATCCTGGCTCGGCAACTCCGCGTATATCCTGACTCTGCTGCAGCACTGGGGCGCTGCTCAGAGCAGCTGCAGACTGACACGATGATTGCCAACCTTCAGCGCGGAGTACTCGGGCCGTTGTATGAGGGAAGAGAAATAGCGAGTAATATGTATTATATTACAAGGCGGCGTGGAAGGTAAACGCAGCATAGGAAGAAGGCGTATATCCTGGCTCGGCAACGAGAGAGTGGCTTCTTTATAACACTGAAGCCCTTCTAAGAGCGACTGCAGACAGAGAAGAATTTTCACAATGATTGCCAACCTTCAGCGTGAAGTACCACGATAAAACAAAGAAACGAAGAAGAGAATTCATCAAAGAGGAAGGCTCGTTAGATGACCTGATAATTGTTGGAAAAAAGAAATAAACGAAGGCCGAATTTGAATTAAAAGCTGAGATTATGAAAAAACTTTGATAAATTTGGAAAAAAATCAGGCCAAATTGTCGTTTAATAGTTGAAACGCATCACTGACTGATGTCGCGACGAAAACTGAGAACCTAGGCTTACTTATGACCAAGATTTATCAACTGCAAAGACTGGAGCGAGACGAATCTTTAGATAACAGCCAACAAAAGTAGAGTAACTAACCATCACGCTGTTCCCCGCAGGGATAGGCAGAGAGAATTTAACGTCACTGCAAACAATCTAAGCCTATTTCACTTTTTTTAAAATGGGAATTACGTTCATTAATTACAGTGAAACCTCTTTCTATCGTTCCTCGAATAATCGTTTTCCCGGATGTGTCGTTTATTTTTTCTACCCCAAATTCATTTCATACAAAAATAGATCGCATCGATCGTTTCTATCCAAAATTTTACCGCATTCATCGTTCGAATTACGCTAAATATTTAATATAATTTGTCTGTTTTTTTTTTTTACATTTTCTCAATTTTGTTACATTCGATGACAATATTTCAACGTGTGCGATACAGACTATCAAAAGCTTGTGTGATGGATGCAGCAGAAGAAGTCTGAAGATCTTTGGGTCCTGTTCAACATTGTATTTTTTTTAATCAATACATTTATTAACATCTAAAACTTGTATTCTTAAAATTTCCACCTACCAATTGTTATGCGATTGGGAGGACGGTATCTTTACTCGATTGTATGTCCTTGTGTATTGACTTCTTTATCCCGCATTCATAGTTTATTTCACTAGGTCCCTTTAAAAACGATAGATAGAGGTTTGAATGTACCTCGCTTATTATATACAAGGTTCATAGATCATTAATAGTTTTTTGTCTCTTCTAACTAAATAAAGATGTTTTATTTTAATCTGTCAATTTAAAAGTTACGGTGAGATAACACATCCCTGTTTTACATCTTAAAATGAATCATTTTTAAGGATTTAAAGACACATAACATTTAAAGATGTTTTATTTGAATCTGTGTTGGAAACAGGAGAGATAATCTAGTGTGGGCCAATCAGGAACTTGTCAGCATTTGCTCATTGCTGGGAGGAAACCACGTTGCACTCCTCAAGAGAAGGCGGACTGCTGACTGTCCTCAACAGGCCTTCCGTTCCACTAGAAGAGGGTTCGACATTTTGTGTCCTAGCTTGGCCTATTCTACATTCATACGTCTCTTCATACATATGCTTTGTTGGTTTCGAATTTTACGATGTTCGACAGATGTTCGAATGGTGATATAAGGAAATATTGCAAGGATGGTTTGGGCATGTGGAACGATTGATGGAAGAAAGAACTGCAAACAATTTTTATGAATGTGGTTGGGAATACGAGCAGAGGGAGACTGAGGAAAATTTGGCATCATCGAGTACTTCAAATACTTTACAAGTGGTCAGCTCAGGAGTCGGAATAATCGGCGGGTATGTATAATCCCCTCCGTAGTGTAATGGTCAGCACGCTTGGCTACCGTTCTTGAGGTCCCGGGTTCGATTCCCAAGGGGGGTCAAATAAATATAAGTGATTTTTTCACTAATAAATATAAGTAATTTTATCTGAAGCGGAGGGCTGATCACCTTTCCTTCGTGTTAACGATCAAGATAACACTGTGTTTATATAATGCAGTGTCCTATGCACCATTGGGGTGCGGATAAGGGTTTGAATTGAATGAATGAATGTATAATCCAATATTGAACAAAAAACACAAAAAACATGAGGCGAAATTGGTGAGTAATAGAGACAGAAGAAAATCGAAGAAAATTTGGCATGATCAAGTACTTCAAATACTCGAAAGTGATTAGTTCTGAAGACGGAATAATCGACGGGTATGTATTAGAAGACACATTAATATAGAAGAGGCGGAGATTGTTTGCAAACGCAGATTGGTACGGCGTTCTATCCTCACTGCCTACCCCTGCAGAGAACAGCGTGATAGCCAGTCAAAAATAATTAAATAAAAAAAACGAAAGTAACTATCAGATAGCGAATCAACGAGCCCACACAGTAATTTTTAAAAATTGACTAAAGTACATACACAATTTCAAAACCTTTAAAAAAACACTTTTGTGAAGAATTGTTTTGTAAAAGTATGAAAACCTCAAAAAAACTATCACTTTTTAAACAATTGTTTATTAAAAGTATCACTTTGTATAATTTTGCACAAATTTATGTTTTTTTTTTCACTGTTTTATATATTTTTAAGTATTTCAACAACTGTTCTTCAAATTATGTCAAATTTTAAGTAAAGATTTATCTGTTTTTTTATTAAATGTTTATATTTGAAAGAGTATACACTGTTTATTTGAGTAAATGAAAGTTATTTGTTCGCGATTCGGGCACACACGCTATCGTCGGAACAGACTAGCAGCGAATGAAAGAAATGTATTGAAAATACAAGTATTGTTACGGACTGCTGAGCGGTGTTCCGCAAGGCAGGTGTCTCGAACCTTTAGTTTTTTTACAACATTTTGAGTGTGTCCAAATACTTGTTCACAAAATCTGGATTATCTACAATTATAGGAGTTTTTTTCATATCATTTTTTGACATCTCATCAAAGATGAAGAAGAATATGGAAGTCTGGGCATTTACGGGGCTGACCAATAGATGCCTTTAGTGAAGTTCTAGTGATTCAAGAACAAGGTTTCTAAATTGGTTCATATATATAGAACTTCCAAGAATTTGAGCAGTGTGGTTGTCAATAATGGGTAGAATTGGTGAATGTTACACGTGTGTAAAGTGATCACTTAAACCAGCCTATGACGGTCGTCAGCCCCGTAAATGCCCAGACTTCCATATTCTTCTTCATCTTTAGTTTTTTATTCACGAAGTGTGTCTGGGTGTAAAAACATGAACCTGATCAATTCAATTCATTTTATTTATTTATAACTAACTAACTAACCATCACGCCGCTTCCCCGCAGGGGTAGGCAGAGAGAATAGAGCGTCACACCACTCTGTCTTTGCAAACATTATTCGCCTCTTCCGTGTTCACGCATCTCCTCATACACACCCGCCGATTGTTACGACTCCTAAACTGACCACTTTCAAGTATTTGGCATACCTGAACGCTCCATGTTTTTCTCGGTCTTCCTCTGCTCTTTTTTCCACTTACATTCGCCTCATAAATTTGTTTCACCGTTCTTTCCTCACTCATTCGTTCTACATGTCCAAACCATCTCAACACGCCTTTCTTAATTTTATCGATAGTGCTTATCTCAGCTTTGCATTCCTTCCTTATTTCACTATTCGCACATCTATCATGTATTTATTTATAATTAACATATACATTGCAAACTAAAATTTAAAGCGTTGAATGAATACTACTACTACTACTACCATCACGCCGTTTCCCCGCAGGGGTAGGCAGAGAGGATGGAACGCCACACTCTTCTGTCCTGACATACACTCCTCGCCTCCTTCACATCCATACATACATCTAGTCATACATGCCCTCCGATTACGCAGACTTTTGACACCGCCAGATTTTAGGTTCTGATTGATCTGATCGTGCCAAGTCTTTTTCGGTCGTCCACGTTCTGTTTTCCCTCTCACATTCGCCACATATATTTTCTTAGTCATTCTCTCGCTATCCATTCGCTCCACATGTCCATACCACCGCAAAGAGCTCTTCCTAATCTTTTAAATTATTCCTCGTTCAGCCTTACATTCCCTTCTTATATCGTCGTTTTTAATTCTGTCATACAATTATTTTCCACACATTCGTCTGAGGGAGCGCATTTCAACAGCGTTCACTCTGCTTTCATCCTTCCTTTGCCAGTTCCATGAATACTCTTTTATGTATTAATTTTAAATCAAACACAGATTTTTCGAGTCTACTAAGTTGTATTTTACTAATAAAAACACATAAAAAAAATAATATTATGATAATCGTTTCGCCTAGTTATGGCATTTTCAAACGAATGTGAGGATCAAATGGACTGACGGTCCTTATGTAGCTTACATGATACGAAGGCATGGCCTGGGTGACGTTGTCCATGACAGAAGGACCTACAGCCCGAGGACGAGGAGAGCTGACTCCAACAGTCTACAAGGACGATTGGAGTTGGGATGAAGCCAGGAAGACGAAGAAGAACTTTTTTTTCCGCCTCCGTAGTGTAATGGTCAGCGCGCTCGGCTACCGTTCTGGAGGTCCCGGGTTCGATTCCCAGGGGGGTCAAATAAATATAAGTGATTTTTTCACTGTAATATTTATTTAATATTACCCTGGACTGGTACCTGAAGCGGAGGGCAGATCACCTTTCCTTTCATGTGTAAACGATCAAGATAACACTGCGTTTATATGAAGCAGTGCCCTATACACCATCGGGTGCGGATAAGGGTTTGAAATGATACATCAGTAAACGATCGACCCCATGACGTCACGCGATTGAGTTCGCAGCAGCATCTATAATTGCATTTTAGAAAGCTTTTATTTTGCAGAAACCCATTTAGCATAGGCTCAACACAGGCCATGCCTAAAGAGCCGTAATACATATCTTCTTCTTCTTCTAACCCTTATCCGCACCCCAATGGTGCATAGGGCACTGCATCGTTTACAAATCAAATGATTTTTTCACTGTAATATTTATTAAATATTACCATGGACTGGTACCTTAAGCGGAGGGCTGATCACCTTTCCTTCATGAGTAAACGATCAAGATAACACTACGTTTATATGAAGCAGTGCCCTATACACCATCGGGTGCGGATAAGGGTTTGAAATGATACATCAGTATACGATCGACCCCATGACGTCACGCGATTGAGTTCGCAGCAGCATCTATAATTGCATTTTAGAAAGCTTTTATTTTGCAGAAACCCATTTAGCATAGGCTCAACACAGGCCATGCCTAAAGAGCCGTAATACATATCTTCTTCTTCTTCTAACCCTTATCCGCACCCCAATGGTGCATAGGGCACTGCATCGTTTACAAATCAAATGATTTTTTCACTGTAATATTTATTAAATATTACCATGGACTGGTACCTTAAGCGGAGGGCTGATCACCTTTCCTTCATATGTAAACGATCAAGATAACACTGCGTTTATATGAAGCAGTGCCCTATGCACCATTGGGGTGCGGATAAGGGTTTTATTATTATTTTTTTTTTAAATGGTTACAAGTCGTACGTTGAAATTGTTGAATACCCCTGACTAGACGAAAAGGTCGAAAATCGATAAAAGAGAACATCTTTACTGAGGGACAAATTTATTAAAATAAAAGCTTTTAACTTTATAAGTATTTATAAATAATTCTTTACCCGGCCTTGCCCGTGATTCAACTCTTGCATTATAAAATAATATAAAAACATACTAATATAAGAGTTTCTGCTTAATAAAAAGCTTCTTTACATCTCACCAATAGATGTCTCTAGTGAAGTTCTAGTGATTCAAGAACAAGGTTTCTAAATTAGTTCATATATACAGAACTTCCAAGAATTTGAGTAGTGTGGTTGTCAATAATGGGTAGAATTGGTGAATGTTACACGTGTGTAAAGTGATCACTTAAACCAGCCTATGACGGTCGTCAGCCCCGTAAATGCCCAGACTTGCATATTCTTCTTCATCTTTGATGAGATGTCAAAAAATAATATGAAAGTAACTCCTATAATTGGAGATAATCCAGGTTTTGTGAAAAAGTATTTGGACACACTCAAAATGTTGTAATATAAAAACGTTCACGCATTAAGAAAAAAAATTTAAAAGATACGATTTTTTTAAATGAATATATTCAAAGAATATATCAACACACAAAGGTGGATAAGTTCCGGTCTTTCAAAGATCCGCGCGAACTGATCTACATCATTAAGTGATCCGCTCACTAAGACCGGTTCAATTGAATCAATGGATCATCACGTATGACTTGTATTTCATGGATTCAGTAAAGCGTGCGAGTGTTTTCGCCTAGAATTTTCACTCATGAATTACATGAAATTATAGTAACTTTAAACATACAGAGTAAATCCACTCACAAGTAGGTAAAGGCTATAAAACTTATAAAGTTGAAGCCTGAGTAGGACATGATTAACGGTGTTGCATAAGCCGTAGCTAGATTTCAGAGTCACTTGGACGTTAGGTAATTAAAAAAAAAACAGTAAATCAGCGTTAGGGAATGACAATTTCTAAAATTGGGATCCGGTCACTCTATGAACGTAACCGAACGGGTTCATAAGATTCGGTCGTTACGAACGATCCGTGTCTGTTTCGACTCTCACAAGAAGAAAAAACATATATTAGAATCGTTAACGAGCAAGTTAAAAGTTGAAAGGTTAAAATTTGTAAAAATATCAGTCGTATATAAAATATACAGATATAATGTTTTCATCGAATTCAATATTGAAAGGAAAAATCAAAGAAAAATTTGAAAGGTGGGCTTTATTCAAAAGTATCAATGGGTCGAATCACAAAACGAATGTCGATATTTTAGGAATTAAATATTTAAAAAAAATATATATATTATGGACTAATTAATTGTAAAATAATGAAAGAAGGGAAATACATTATTGACCAATTTGTTGTAAAATTACGAATGAAGGAAAATACATTAATGACCAATCTGTTGTAAAATAATGAATGAAAGAGAATGAATACATTATTGACTATTTTCTAATAAAATAATGAATGAAGGAGAATACAGTTGTGACCATTTTGTTGTAAAATAATGAATGAAGGAGAATACATTATTGACCATTTTGTTGTAAAATAATGTATGTAGGATAAAACATTATTGACCAAGTTGTTTTAAATTTTAAATAAAAAATACATTGTTGACTAATTTATTTTAAATTTTGAATAAAGAATACATTATTCACTAATTTGTTTAAAATTTTGAATAAAGAATACATTATTGACTAATTTGTTTTAAATTTTGGATGAAGAATACATTTTTGACCATTTTGTTGTAAAATAATGAATGTAGGATAAAACATTATTAACTAATTTGTTTTTAATTTTTAATAAAAAATACATTACTGACTAATTTCTTTGAAATTTTGAATAAAGAATACATTATTGACTAATTTGTTTAAAATTTTGAATAAAGAATACATTATGGATAATTTGTTTTTAATTTTGAATAAAGAATACATTATTGACTAATTTGTTTTAAACTTTGAATGAAGAATACGTTATCGACCTATTTGTGGTAAAATAATGAATGGAGGAGAATACATAATCGAACCACAAGCGATCTCTCGAATTCGTGTTCGAATGGTGATATAAGGAAAAATTGCGAGGCTCGATAATCCATTTTACATCAAATAAAGAAAGAGGTGAAGATTCATTGCAAAGACAGATACGTGTGGCGTTCTACCCTCTCTGCCTACCCCTGCGGGGGTGTTGCCTGAAGGTGCTGTCAGTTGGTTTCAACATCAATCAGGAATATGATCAGAAGAAAGTCTCCTTTTGTGATTTGCGCGTCAAAATTTGACAGCGATTCGAATTCCGAATTTCCCCGTTCCAAATCCGAACCAGCCAATGGGCGTCTCCCCAATTTCCCCACCCCCGGCGGACGGACGTGGGCGTGCCCGGAAAAATCGATGCCGCCCTCCCATTGGTCGGCGCTGACCAATGGCGAGCGGGCAGCGCAGGGAGGGAAAAATACTCACGAAAAAAATAATCGATTTTTTCATTTTCGACTGCGTAGAAGCTTCAAAAGATATTGGCTGGATGCCAATTTTCTGAAAATCGAAGATATTTTAACGACGCAAAAGAAATTTGAAGTATTTTTTTCCATAATTGGCACAGATGAGCTAGCAGGGCACAACGGAGTCCTGGTACCAAATCTAATGAAAGAAAGTGAAGCATGGAGTTGGCTTAAGAGGGTAGATTTAATGCAGTCGTAATGCAATCTCTCAGTGCGGCAATACCGTGTATGGTAGATGTTCTAATGGTGATATAAGGAAAGGGTGCAAGGCTGAGATGAGCACTATCCAGCAAACTAAGGAAGGTGGGTTGGGATGGTTTGGGAAGGATGAGAGTAGACTGGATGCAGTCGGGATGCCATCTCTCAGTGCGGCAAGACCGTGTATGGTAGATGTTCCAATGGTGATATAAGGAAAGGGTGCAAGGCTGAGATGAGCACTATCCAGCAAACTAAGGAAGGCGGGTTGGGATGGTTTGGGAAGGATGAGAGTAGACTGGATGCAGTCGGGATGCCATCTCTCAGTGCGGCAAGACCATGTATGGTAGATGTCCCAATGGTGATATAAGGAAAGGGTGCAAGGCTGAGATGAGCACTATCCAGCAAACTAAGGAAGGCGGCTTGGGATGGTTTGGGAAGGATGAGAGTAGACTGGATGCAGTCGGGATGCCATCTCTCAGTGCTGCAAGACCGTGTATGGTAGATGTTCCAATGGTGATATAAGGAAAGGGTGCAAGGCTGAGATGAGCATTATCCAGCAAACTAAGGAAGGTGGGTCGAGATGGTTTGGGCACGTGGAACGAATGAGCAAAGAAAGAACATTAAAACAAATTTATGATGCGAGTGCAGTTGGAAATGTGGGCATAGGAAGACCGAGGAAAACTTGGCATGATTAAGCATGTCAGATTCTTGTGCGGGTTATAACTAACTATCACGCCGCTTCTCACAGAGGTATGCAGAGAGGATAGAACGCCACACACACCAATCAGTGCAAACAATCTACGCCTCTTCCATATTCACGCATCTCCTCATACATACCCGCCGATTGTTACGACTCCTAACCTGACCACATTCAAGAATTTGGCATACCTGATCGTGCCATGTTTTTTGCGGTCTTCCTCAGTTGCAATTTACCGCATGGTCGTTATAAAAATATATATATATGACGTTGTTGAAAGGAGTGAGCGATATTACAATTATCTAAACTGTTTGCGCAGAACCGATAATTTGTCAACACGTGAACTAAACGCTTAGGGTTGAAACGTGCTACGAGACCTGCTGTGCTAAGCGGAAATGGCGTATATGGATGTAAGTGAAATTCACAAGGTTGACAGATTTCATAAAAAGGAGATTGGATGCTGTGAACAGTGTGAATGGTTCTCTGAAATATTCGTTTTTTAATTCATCAATTTTTTTTTAAATACAACATTTAAGTGTGTCCAAATAATTGTCCAGAAATCTGGATTATCTCCAATTACAGGAGTGATTTTTCATTTTATTTATTGACATCTCATCGAAGATGAAGAAGAATATTGGAGTCTGGGCATTTACGGGGCTGACGACCGTTCGAAGTGATCACTTTACACTCGTGTAACATTCACCAATTCTACACATTATTGACAACCACACTACTTTATTTTTATTTGAATTAATGCCTGTGAAATCTAGCTACGGCTTATGCAACACCGCTTATCATGACCCTACTCAGGCTTCAACTTTAAAAGTTTCATAGCCTATGCCTACTCGTGAGTGGATTTACTCTTTATGTTTAAAGTTACAATAATTTCATGTAGTTCATGAGTGAAAACTCTAGGCAAAAACACTCGCCACTACT
Source organism: Brachycentrus maculatus (assembly GCF_059751285.1). Taxonomy (NCBI): domain Eukaryota; kingdom Metazoa; phylum Arthropoda; class Insecta; order Trichoptera; family Brachycentridae; genus Brachycentrus; species Brachycentrus maculatus. The sequence continues at coordinate 553,390 of NW_028281259.1, read as the reverse complement.
CAAATTCTTGGAAGCTCTATATATATGAACCAATTTCGAAACATTGTTCTTGAATCACTAGAACTTCACTAGAGACATCTATTGGTGGGATGAAAAGAAGCTTTTTATTGAGCAGAAACTCTTTTATTGGTATGTGAGGTCCGAATCCTGGATTATACATATATATATATATATATATATATATATATATATATATATATATATATATATATATATATATATATATATATATATATATATATATATATATATATATATATATATATATATATATATATATATATATATATATATATATATATATATATATATATATATATATATATATATATATATATATATGTATATATATGTATATATATATATATATATATATATATATATATATATATATATATATATATATATATATATATATATATATATATAATAATAATAATAAAACCCTTACCGCACCCCAATGGTGCATAGGGCACTGCTTCATATAAACGCAGTGTTATATCGATCGTTTACACATGAAGGAAAGGTGATCAGCCCTCCACTTCAGGTACCAGTCCAGTGCAATATAGAATAAATATTATAGTGAAAAAATCACTTATATTTATTAAACCCCCCTGGGTATCGAACCCGGGACCTCCAGAACGGTGGCCGAGCATGCTGACCATTACACAAAGTGAACGGTGAATGATAAGGAGAGTATTATTATATTATGTATTATATTATACTGAATAAAAATAGCTAATTCAATTTATATGGGCAGACCAAAATATCAAAATAAAAACCATGTCAGTTACCCCATATGCGCTTAACAAAACATCAGTGTGGGCGCAGCAAATATTTATGTAGGGGTTGTACGATTGAACACGACATGCCAGTTTTCTGGTCGACTTAACATACAGAGAGGGGGTGCGTTCACATCGGTAAAGGGTGATTACAACAATAAACCTGTTAGCGTCATACCTGATATCAACACACAGGTTGTAATGTATACAACGATAGCTGTGTAATATTTGTAAAACAGCTCTTTTGGCCGCAATGGCAGCGCCATCTGTTGAACGTAACAGCAGCGTATGCAATACTAAACGTTACCCATGGCAGAGAGCGTCTTTCTGGACGAATGGTGTCACTAAGCGTTGTGAAATTATAAATATTAGAGTTGTATGCATTATATTTTCTTTCTTTTCCATTTAACCAGACTTATAGCACCACTGGGTGTGAATATATATTGTCCGCCTACGCGGTGTAATGGTTGACGTGTTTAGCTGCCGTGCCGGAGGTCCCGGGTTCGATTCCAAGGGGGGGGAGGACAAAATATTTTTTTAGTGATTTTACACTACAATATTTATTTTATATTACCCTGGACTGGCCCCTGAAACGTAGGAGTGATAACCTCGCCTTCATGTTTGCAACGATCAAGATAACACTGCGTCAATTCGATGCAACGCCCTATGCACCATCGGTTGCGGATCAGGTTTGTATTGATTGACTGTGAAATTTCAAGGTACCTACAATCACATAGTGTAGGAAATAACATCAGATGCTATATATGAACAAATGAAGTATTGCACATTGTGTATGATTATTATATATATATATATATATATATATATATATATATATATATATATATATATATATATATATATATATATATATATATATATATATATATATATATATATATATATATATATATATATATTTACATATATATTTATATATGTAATAAAATACCTAGGTGCCTACCTATACATTTTATTAAGTACCTACATATAGTACAAAAATCTACCACCAGATGTCGCATGCGTCGCACCGAATAAACGAAAGACATCAGATAGAAAAATATAATATTGAGAACTGTCAGAATCAGATAGATAGAAAAATATTGTAAAGATTAATTAAGAATAAACTTTTACTGTCGATACTTTAATTACAAAGAAGAATATTACCACGTTATATATAATAATAATAACCATATCCGCTCCCTAGGTGGAGCATATGAAGTCCACAAACTGTCTCCAGGCTTTTCTGTCGGCTGCCAGCTCCCTTGCATCCTCCCAAGTCAGATCCGCGTCCCGAAGTTCTGACGAAAACTGCCGACGAATTGTCAGCAGTGGTTGTCCTGGGCGGCGCGAACCTGATGCCTTGTAAAAGAGGCAAGCTTGATTAAGGCTCTCAGGAGGCATGCGGAGTACATGGCCAAGCCAAGCCAAGCGTTATATATATATATATATATATATATATATATATATATATATATATATATATATATATATATATATATAAAATAAGCCGTCACAAAATACCCCGTCTTCCTTAAATTACTTTAAAGCTTCTCGATTACGTCATTAGTAAGAAACGAATATAAATATGAAAATAAACATACTTCAGTGGGTTTAATATTTAAGTATGATGATAGATATGGAATTTCTATATGGGAATATCGATCAAACATCGCGTTTGCCCTTAGAATGGGTAACTCGGCCGCAGCCCATAATATTACCATAAATACGACAGTCGAAAAGTAGGAATAGGATATTAAAATACACATATAACCTTCTCTCACATGGAGCCCTGATACACAGTATAAGAAAACTGTGAATTAAAAACTAAGAATATGGTAGTCTGGGCATTTACGGGGCTGACGACCGTCTTAGGCTGGTTCAGTGATCACTTTACACACGTGTAACATTCACCAATTCTACCCATGATTGACAACCACACAACTTTTTTTTTTTTTAATTACCTAACGTCCAAGTGACTCCGAAATCTAGCTACGGCTTATGCAACACCGTTTATCATGTCCCTACTCAGGCTTCAACTTTATAAGTTTCAAAGCCTATGCCTACTCGTGAGTGGATTTACTCTTTATGTTTAAAGTTACTATAATTTCATGTAATTCATGAGTGAAAATTCTAGGCTTAAACACTCGCTCTACACTACTTAAATTCTTGGAAGTTCTATATATACGAACCAATTTCGAAACACTGGTCTTGAATCACTAGAACTTCACTAGAGACATCTATTGGTGAGATGTAAATAAGCTTTTTATTGAGCAGAAACTCTTTTATTAGTATGTGAGGTCCGAATCCTGGATTATAATCACATACATGGGAAACGCTAAAAATATTATTTTCATCTAATATTATTTAAGCTAATAATTTGACCAGATAATTTATTTACAACATTTTGAGTGTGTCCAAATACTTGTTTTTAAAATCCGGATTATCTCCAATTACAGGAGTTATTTTCATATTATTTTTTGACATCTCATCAAAGATGAAGAAGAATATGGAAGTCTGGGCATTTAGGGGGCTGACGACCATCATAGGCTGGTTTAAGTGATCACTTTACACACCTGTAACATTCACCAATTCTACCCATCATTCTACCAATAGATGTCTCTAGTGAAGTTCTAGTGATTCAAGAAGAAGGTTTCTAAATTGGTTCATATATACAGAACTTCCAAGAATTTGAGTAGTGTGGTTGTCAATAATGGGTAGAATTGGTGAATGTTACACGTGTGTAAAGTGATGACTTAAACCAGCCTGAGAAGGTCGTCGGCCCCGTAAACGCTCAGACTTCCATATTCTTCTTCATCTTTGATGAGATGTCAAAAAATAATATGCCATTAAACCTTGTTTAATTTTGGATATATTACCAAACAATTCACTTTGGCACCACAAATTGGCTGGAGTTTTGACTTGGCTATCTTTGAGACCTCACACGAGGACTTCACATAGGAGATGTTTAGAATACCAGCTAATGCATATGCATACCCGTGTGTATGAGTGCGTTTCCATGTCTATTCAACCATGACGATCAGCTGTTTGTATTGGAGCATAAAAACGATAAATTACCGTCATGGTGGCTACCATAAAAACCAAAAACTACAGAGTGAAATTTAGATTTTAAAAAAATGGACATTTTTATCGATATAACATCATCTATAAGAAGAATTCGGAGGCCTGGGTATTTGCGAGATCACGACTTGTCATTGGCCGTTTTGAATGATCACTTTAATTATTTATTTAAACTTCAAGTACAGAAGTGTAATAAGTACATTGGCCGAAATCCAATATAAACTAATTAACTAACTGACTAACCATCACGCCGCTTCACCGCAGGGGTAGGCAGAGAGAATAGAACGCCACACCACTCTGTCTTTGCAAACATTCTTCGCCTCTTCCACGTTCATGCATCTCCTCATACATACCCACCGATTGTTACAACTCCTAACCTGACCACATTCAAGTATTTGGCATACCTGATCGTGCCATGTTTTTCGCGGTCTTCCTCCGCTTCTTTTCCCACTAACATTCGCCTCATAAATTTGTTTTACCGTTCTTTCCTCACTCATTCGTTCCACATGTCCAAACCATCTCAACACACCTTTCTTAATTTTATCGATAATGCTTATCTCAGCTTTGCATTCCTTCCTTATTTCACTATTCGCACATCTATCATACATCGTTTTGTCGCACATTCTTCTGAGAGATCGCATTTCGACTGCATTCAGTCTACTTTCATCCTTCTTTTGCCAACATTCTTCGCCTCTTCCACGTTCATGCATCTCCTCATATATACCGCTTTCAAGTATTTGGCATACCTGATTGTGCCAAGTTTTTCTCGGTCTTCCTCTGCTCATTTTTCCAATAACATTCGGCTCATAAATTTGTTTTACCGATCTTTCCTCACTCATTCGTTCCACATGTCCAAACCATTATTGTTGAAATCCAATATTTTCCAACGAATCGAGACTTGTGATATTGGTCATAACGTTTGATACCATATACAGCTGTTTGCAATCAGAGGGTAGATAGTACTTGAACATTTAAAAAAACATAAATTACAAATTGATGATAGTAAGGAAGGCAAAGGAAGAAGGGAGTTTAGGGAAGGAGGTAGAGGGAGGAGGTTTGATGGACAGTTAGGGTTCTAATGATAGATAGTAATGTCTCAGACGTTTCTTGCAAGTTATTAGAGAAGGTGCATTTGTTTACGCGGAGAGGTAATTCATCCCATAGTCTGGCCGCTTGGACAGAGAAGGAATTACTGAAGAATGATGTGTTATGGCGAGGAATGGAAAGTGTTTGACCGAGTTTAAACAAATAACTGGCAACCCGTAAATGCCCAGACTTCCATATTCTTCTTCATCTTTGATGAGATGTCAAAAAATAATAAGAAAAATAACTCCTATAATGGAGATAATCCAGATTTTGTGAACAAGTATTTGGACACACTCAAAACGTTGTAAATAAATTATCTGGTCAAATTATAAGCTTAAATAATAAAAATGAAAATTATATTTTCTGGCGTTTCTCATGTGTGTGATTATAATCCAGGATTCGGACCTCACATACTAATAAAAGAGTTTCTGTTCAATAAAAACCTTATTTTCATCTCACCAATAGATCGGCTGTCTAAACTTAAAACACAGTAAGGGACTTTTTTTTAGGACGTTTTTTTTGCATTTTTGGGCTAAGTAGAATCTACTTAGTCCAAAATGTAAAAAAAACGTACTAAAAAAAAATCCCTTACTGTATTTTGAAGTTCTAGTGATTCGAGAACAATGTTTCTGAATTGGTTCATATATATAGAACTTCCAAGAATTTGAGTAGTGTGGTTGTCAATAATGGGTAGAATTGGCGAATGTTACACGTGTGTAAAGCGATTACTTAAACACCAGCTTATGACGGTCGTCAGCCCCGTAAATGCCCAGACTTCCATATTCTTCTTCATCTTTGATGAGATGTCAAAAAATAATATCAAAATATTGTCAATTTTTTTATTGATTCCAGGCAAATTTCTCCCTAGACCAGCTCTGGTCACAGATGACGATTCTACCCTTTGAACTCCACATTACGCAAGGTGCAAACATTGCGCTAGGGTGACATTCAAATTGGAATTTAGTAATCGATTTGCGCTTGAATACAATATCGAAAATTCTAGCGTTTATCAAAACCAGCTGCTTCCGTTTACTTTCGGTAAAAATCTTGCCCGCCCATGCGGAAAAATTGGACGTAGGGTGATACAACTAATTATTGACAGTGGGTGACAGTCATCATGACGGTGTTCAGTTTTTTTTGTATTCAAATTTCCTTGCAACGGAAAGACTATACAAAATTTTTCATTTTTCTATTTCAAATGGTATTTTTATAGTACACTATTATTCACATATACACACATACATACATACATACATACATAAATTAATTAAATAAAAGAACGTCATAAATCTTTTAGTTGTGCATGTTTTCGAAATGCCCAGAAAATGTACTATATCCCAGCAAAAGCGGCATATTTTTAACTCAATATTTACCCCCTACAGGGTAGAAAGTGTTGTTTTTGCATTTTGAACAAAAGGTATTGTTCAACTATTTTTTTAAATGTACTAAATATTTTTCAAATGTAGAAAACACATTCAGGTTTTACGTAAAAAGATCTGTTGCACAGTAAAAAGTTCAATAAGTGGCTTGATATTTATTTGTAATACATTGTATTATATTTTAAAACATAAAAACGTTATACTGAAAAATCAAGTTTTTTGATTTATGACGTTCTTGAAAGGAGTCAGCGGCATGGGCTCCATACAAACCATAATATGACTGTAACAGCAAAACTTGACGTGATACAAGCTTGTCACCATATACACTTTGAATAAGAACGATTAACTTAGTCCAAATCAGTCATCCAAATTTCAGTTACAAAATCATTGTTGGCCAGTGTTATTAGGATTTTTTTTCTATCAGACGAATCGGAGTATTCATAGCATGGGCGGATAGAACGCACTTGGTTACAAGTACGTCAGTATCTATAGGAATATTAGCATCAATCGAATCGTAGCTATGACGATGAGAACAGTTAAAATTGCTTGATCGATCCATCTTATATAGTTTGGCCATGATAATAACAAATCGTTGCTTAGCGTTACTTTCCAGGGGATGTCGGGGTTTAATTGCTACAATAATATTTACTCGTGTATATATATATATATATATATATATATATATATATATATATATATATATATATATATATATATATATATATATATATATATATATATATATATATATACACGAAACCCTTATCCGCACCCCAATGGTGCATAGGGCACTGTGTCATATAAACGCAGTGTTATCTTGATCGTTTTTACACATGAAGGAAAGGTGATCAGCCCTCCGCTTCAGGTACCAGTCCATGGTACTATTGAATAAATATTACAGTGAAAAAATCACTTATATTTATTTTACCCCCCTTGGGAATCGAACCCGGGACCTCCAGAACGGTAGCCGAACGTGCTGACCATTACACTACGATGTAAATAAAATACCTGTAGATTTTATTAAGAAAGGTGTGTTGAGATGGTTTGGACATGTAGAACGAATGAGTGAGTAAAGAACGGTAAAACAAATTTATGAGGCGAATGCAAGTGGAAAAAGGAGCAGAGGAAGACTGAGAAAAACATGGCACGATCAGGTATACCAAACACCTGAAAGTGGCCAGGTTAGGAGTCGTAACAATCGGCGGGTATGTATGAGGAGATGCATGAACGTGGAAGAGGCGAAGAATGTCTGCAAAGACGAGTGGTGTGGCGTTCTATTCGCTCTGCCTACCCCTGCGGGGAACCAGCGTGATGGTTAGTTATTTTTTTCTTTTTTTTGTTGATTTTATTAAATTTATGTAGTGGCGACCATCACTATTGTGACAGTCGGTAAGGTAGATCGCTCAAGTCTACCACCAGACGTCGCGCATGCGTCGCACTGGGAAAAACAAGAGACGTCAGATAAAAAAATATTGTATTTGGTGAAGTGTCATATTATATGTAAATTAAAAAAAAAAAGATTATTATAATTATTCTAAGTTAAATCCTCTGTTTCGTGTTACTTGGAAATAAGATAACTTAGAAATATTAGAAATTAAAACGGCAATTAATGATAATATAATAATAAATCCCTTACCGCACCCCAATGGTGCATAGGGCACTGCTTCATATAAACGCAGTGTTATCTCGATCGATTACACATGAAGGAAAGGTGATCAGCCCCCCCGCTTCAGGCACCAGTCCAGTATAATATTGAATAAAAATTAGAGTGAAAAATTAACTTATATTTATTAAACCCCCCTGGGAATCGAACCCGGGACCTCCAGAACGGTAGCCGAGCATGCTGACTATTACACTACGGAGGCGGACATTATGATAATTTACAACTAATAAATACACAATTAAACGATTTTTCTAAAAATCTGTTATTAAATATGTTTCCAATCACTCATCACCCCTGATCCCTTTTGACTGTGACTGCCAATCAACACAAAAATAAAGCCGCTTGAGATCTACCCAAGCTCCTTTGCCTAACCGTCAAAATATTTTGAATATTGCTAAGTAGATAGTGTTTTAGTATTAATCAGTCTTGATAAAGAAGCGGTTAGCTTGGAAACCGGAAGACATTATGATAAATAAATAATAAAACCCTTACCGCACCCCAATGGTGCATAGGGCACTGCTTCAAATAAACGCAGTGTTATCTCGATCGATTACACATGAAGGAAAGGTGATCAGCCCTCCACTTCAGGTACCAGTCCAGTGTAATATTGAATAAATATTAGAGTGAAAAAATCACTTATATATTTATTAAACCCTCCTGGGAATCGAACCCGGGACCTCCAGAACGGTAGGCGAGCATGCTGACCATTACACTACGGAGGCGGACAAAATATAATTTATACAATACATATAATTAAGTTATAATAAAATATTTGCAGTGATTTCATTACAAAATTACATTTTAATTACTTATTATTTTTTTGACATCTCATCAAAAATGAAGAAGAATATGGAAGTCTGGGCATTTACGGGGCTGACGACCGTCATAGGCTGGTTTAAGTGATCACTTTACACACGTGTAACATTCACCAATTCTACCCATTATTGACAACAACACTATTCAAATTCTTAAAAGTTCTATATATATGAACCAATTTAGAAACCTTGTTCTTGAATCACTAGAACTTCACTAGAGACATCTATTGGTGAGATGTAAAGAAGCTTTTTTATTAAACAGAAACTCTTATATTAGTATGTGAGATCCGAATCCTGGATTATATTCACACATTATATTCACACACATGAGAAACGCCAGAAAATACCATTTTCATTTAACCAGCCTACGACGGTCGTCAGCCCCGTAAATGCCCAGACTTCCATATTCTTTTTCATCTTTGATGAGATGTCAAAAAAATAATATGAAAAATCCTGTAATTGGAGATAATCCAGATTTTGTGAACAAGTATTTGGACACACTCAAAATGTTGTTAATTACTTATAACTTTTCCTTGTGTCCGAATAACCCCGTTTTCCCCAAAAGACATTAATATTATAGCATTATTTAGACGGTTATTAATTTTACCATAACTTGCGTGCACAGATTGTCAGAAAAATATCAGAATTCATATTTTACCCTTCAAATTGTCCATGGGAATCTCAGAAATCGGTAAAATACCATTGCTTTATGTAATTCACCATTAATTATGCCTCATAAACGTAAATTATTAGATATATCGCTCACTCCTTTCAAGAACGTCATAAATCAAAATACTTTATTTTTCAGGAGAACGTTTTTAAAGATAAAAAATATAATACAATGTATTAAAAATAAATATCAAGCCACTTACTGAACTTTTTAATGTGCAACAGAACTTTTTAGGTAAAACCTGAAGGTTTTTTCTCCATTTGAAAAATATTTAGTATATTAAAAAAAAATATTATAAAATACCTTTTCTTCAAAATGCAAAAACAATACTTTCTGCCCTGTAGCGGGTAAATATTAAGTTAAAATATGCCGCTTTTGCTGGGAAATAGTACATTTTCTGGACATTTCGAAAACATGCACAACTGAAAATTGACGATTTTTGATTTATGACGTTCTTGAAAGGAGCGAGCGATATGGAGAATTATAAAGAAATATATCTGAATGCGAATTCGATATTCATGGGTAGGATGGTGAATGAAACACAGCGTAAAGAGTTATCATCTAAATAAGACGATGACAAGTCGTGATCCCTGTAAATACCATGACTTCAATTTTCTTCTTACAACCTATGTTCAGAAAACAATAAAAAAAAATTATAGTCACTGATAAAATAATAATAATAATAAATCCCTTACCGCACCCCAATGGTGCATAGGGCACAGCTTCACATAAACGCAGTGTTATCTCGATCGATTACACATGAAGGAAAGGTGATCAGCCCTCCACTTCAGGTACCAGTCCAGTGCAATATTGAATAAATATTAGAGTGAAAAAATCACTTATATTTATTAAACCCCCCTGGGAATCGAACTCGGGACCTCCAGAACGGTAGGCGACCATGCTGACCATTACACTACGGAGGCGGACACTGATAAAAAAATATGTAAATTGACTGAACAAAGATGAAGAAGAATATGGAAGTCTGAGCATTTGCAAGGCTTACGAGCTGTCATAGGTTGGTTTAGTGATCACTTACACGCACGTGTAAAATGCGCTATTCTATTCATGAGTGACAGCCACACCACTCAAATTCTTGGAACTTCTATATATATTGTTCAAATTTTAAACATAGTGCTTGAATTCATTAGAATTTCACTACCGACATCTATGGTGAGATAAAAAAAGAAATAAAAGATTATCATTATAGAGCTTTTAATAAAAAATAAATTTGATTCAGCCTCCGCCAACGTCCGCCTCCGTAGTGTAATGGTCGGCACGCTCGGCTACCGTTGTGGAGATCCCGGGTTCGACTTCCAGGGGAGGGGGTCAAATAAATATAAGTGATTTTAATGAGTGATTAAGTGATTTTTTCACTATAATGTTTATTCAATATCACCCTGGACTGGTACCCGAAGCGGAGGGCTGATCACCTTTCCTTCATGTGTAAACGATAAAGATAACACTGCGTTTATATGGAGCAGTGCCCTATGCATCATTAAGGTGCGGATAAGGGTTTTATTTTTATTATTAAATTTGATTCAACATAGGTGAATAATAATATGGAAGTCTGGGCATTTACGAGGCTTACGAGCTGTCATAGGCTGGTTCAAGTGATCACTTTACACACGTGTTGTTACACGTGTGTAAAGGGAAATTCACCAATTCTACCCGTTATTGACAACCACACTAAAATTCTTTACTCAAGTTCTGTATATCGCTCACTCCTTTCAAGAACGTCATAAATCAAAAATCGTCAATTTTCAGTTTTGAATGTTTTCGGAAAGCCCAGATAATATATTATATCCCAGCAAAAGAGGCATATTTTCAACTTAATATTTACCCGCTACAGGGCAGAAAGTGTTGTTTTTGCATTTTGAAGAAAAGTTATTGTTTAATTATTTTTTTTTAAATATACTAAATATTTTTCAAATGGAAAAAAAAACCTTCAGGTTTTACCTAAAAAGATTTGTTGCACAGTAAAAAGTTCAATAAGTGGCTTGATTATTATTTTAATACATTGTATTATATTTTTAAACTTTAAAAACGTTCTCCTGAAAAACAAAGTTTTCTGATTTATGACGTTCTTGAAAGGAGTGAGCGATATATGAACCAATTTAGAAACCTTGTTCTTGAATCACTAGAACTTCACTAGAGACATCTATTGGTGAGATGTCAAGAAGATTTTTATCAAGCAGAAACTCTTATATTATTAGTATGTGAGGTCCGAATCCTGGATTATAATCACACGATGTTTGAACCCACTCTACCACAATTTGCTACCCGCAGGGGTAGGCAGAGAGAAGAGAACGCCACACAACTCTGTCTTCGCAAACATTCTTCACCTCTTCCACGTTCATGCATCTCCTCATACATACCCGCCGATTGTTACGACTCCTAACCTGACCACTTTCAAGTATTTGGCATACCTGATCGTGCCATGTTTTTCTCGGTCTTCCTCTGCTCTTTTTTCCACTTACATTCGCCTCATAAATTTGTTTTACCGTTCTTTCCTCACTCATTCGTTCTACATGTCCAAACCATCTCGACACACCTTTCTTAATTTTATTGATAGTGCTTATCTCAGCTTTGCATTCCTTCTTTATTTCACTATTCGTACATCTATCATACATCGTTTTGTCGCACATTCTTCTGAGAGATCGCATTTTGACTGCATTCAGTCTACTTTCATCCTTCTTTTGCCAACTCCGTATTTCACTTCCATACATTAGAGTTGGAACCAGGACTCCGTTGTGCACTGCCAGTTTAGCTTCCGCTGATAGGACAGTCAATGACTTATGCGTGTATATTTTTTTAACGGTTTTATTATGACTTGTACCGTGTGAAAATCGTGAACGCAAAGCGCAGCACACAAAAGAAATGCATTTACATATTAAATAATAAAAAAATTAAATGTTCAATTTCGTGATTTTTGTCCAAGTGATTTGGTCCATAGCGAATTAGGGCATTGTATTGTCGGAATCGAACCCCATATTTGGGAACAGTCACTCATCTGGAACGCAATTAGATACACTGCTCTGTCTGGTAAAAAAAATATATATTAAAAAAAAAATTCTAGGTCAAAGGTAGCGAAGAACCATTATTTTTAGATATTTATTTATTTATTTATTTATTTCATGGAAATATACATTTTATTTAATTATACTATATGCCTCCGTAGTGTAATGGTCAGCACGCTCGGCTACCGTTCTGGAGGTCCCGGGTTCGATTCCCAAGGGGGGTAAAAATAAATATAAGTAATTTTTTCACTGTAATATTTATTCAATATTACCATGGACTGGTACCTGAAGCGGAGGGCTGATCACCTTTCCTTCATGTGTAAAACGATCATGATACACTGCGTTTATAAGACACAGTGCCCTATGCACCATAGAGGTGCGGATAAGGGTTTTATATATGTATTACGGCTCTTTAGGCATGGCCTGTGTTGAGCCAATGCTAAATGGGTTTCTGCAAAATAAAAGCTTTCTAAAATGCAATTATAGATGGCTGCTGCGAACTCAATCGCGTGACGTCATGGGGTCGATCGTATATTGATGTGTTCTTTCAAACCCTTATCCGCACGATGTAGCGTAGGGCACTGCATTATATAAACGCAGTGTTATCTTGATCGTTAGCACACGAAGGAAATGTGATCAGCTGTCCGCTCCAGGTACCAGTCCAGGGTAATTTTGAATAAATATTATAGTGAAAAGTTCACTTATATTTATTTGGCCCCCTGGGAATCGAACCCGGGACCTCCAGAACGGTAGCCGAGCGTGCTGACCATTATACTACAGAGGAATATATAAATAATATATATGTCCATATGTTTATGTATATATATATATATATATATATATATATATATATATATATATATATATATATATATATATATATATATATATATATATATATATATATATATATATATATATATATATATATATATATATATATATATATATATATATATATATATATATATATATATATATATATATATATATATATATATATATATATATATATATATATATATATACATATATATATTTAAGGAAAAAGACTTCACGATCAGATCAATCAGAACCTAAAATTAGGCGGTGTCAAAAGTCTGCGTAATCGGAGGGCATGTATGACTAGATGTATGGATGTGAAGGAGGCGAGGAGTTTGTGTCACGACAGAAGAGTGTGGCGTTCCAACCTCTCTGCCTACCCTTACGGAGAAACGGCGTGATGGTAGTAGTAGTAGTAGTAGTAGTATATATATGTATATAATCTAGTCACTAATATAAACAGAACGAACAGGAAATGGCAACCGATTTAATTTTTATTAAAAAAAATATAAATTACTAGACGATGTTGTATTGTGGTCTAAAAAAACCACTAGTTATGCAATTTTTTCATTTGGAATAAATAAACTATTGCACTTTGATATCTCTCTACTATAAATATTGATATAAATAATACGTGTAACATATAAACAAATTTGTGGCTATAGAATGTACAAAGACAGGCGATTTGCGTCGTCTCTTTTAGAACCATCCATACCATATATCGTTCACTCCTTTCAACAACGTCATATATCAAAAATCGTCAAGTTTCAGTTGTCCATGTTTTCAGAATGCCCAGAAAATGTACTATATCCCAGCAAAAGCGGCATATTTTTAACTTAATATTTACCCGCTACAGGGCAGAAAGTGATGTTTTTGCATTTTGAAGAAAAGGTATTGTTTAATTATTTATTATAAATATACTAAATATTTTTCAAATGGAGAAAAAACATTCAGGTTTTACCTAAAAAGATCTGTTGAACAGTAAAAAGTTCAATAAGTGGCTTGATATTTATTTTTTATACATTGTATTATATTTTTAAACATTAAAAACGATCTCCTGAAAAATCAAGTTTTTTTTATATATGACGTTGTTGAAAGGAGTGAGCGATATAATGTGACGTCATATATTGCTATAGATCAAGACAGACCATCGCAAACTATTTTCAAATCAAACTTTTCGATCCGATAATCTATATTTGTACGGCTGATAGTGAAATTTCAAGGACGCGTCACGTTTACCAAGCGCATTTCGTTACATGAAGGAGAAAAATGATAAATACGCAAAAGAGAGCGATGTATGCGCAGCGATACAAAGCGGTAGAATGAGATGAAGAAGAATATGCCCAAACTTATCAGACCATATTCTTCTTCATCTATGTTGAGATGTCAAGAAAATAATATGAACAATAACTCCTATAATTGGAGAAAACCCATATTTGTGAACAAGTATTTGGACACACTCAAAATGTTGTAGATAACTTCAGACGCTATATATGAACAGTTGAGATATCATGCGTTATGCAAGTTACATTTTTCATTATGTTTGAATTTGTTGAGATTATCCAGATTTGTGAACAAGTATTTGGACACACTCAAAATGTTGTAGATAACTTCAGACGCTATATATGAACAGTTGAGATATCATGCGTTATGCAAGTTACATTTTTCATTATGTTTGAATTTGTTGAGATTATCCAGATTTGTGAACAAGTATTTGGACACACTCAAAATGTAGATAACTTCAGACGCCATATATGAACAGCTGAGATATTATGCGTTATGTAAGTTACATTTTTCATTATGTTTGAATTTTTTTACTAATATGATAAATAACTCCTATAATTGGATATTATCCAGATTTGTGAACAAGTATTTGGACACACTCAAAATGTTGTAGATAACTTCAGACGCTATATATGAACAGCTGAGATATTATGCGTTATGTAAGTTACATTTTTCATTATGTTTTATTGTTTTTAAATGTTTTAAAACATTCTATAACACTCTCCTTATCATTCATCGTTCACTTTGTGTAATACCACTTTAAAAAACACCATTTCGTGACTACCGGTTACGAATAAGCACTCCATCATCAGGTCAAAAGTAGATAAAAACTGAATTTTTACTAGAAGTCTACTTAAAAATATTCCCTTTGTGATTCAATTGTCTTCTTTCTCTCTTTCAAAACAAATTTAACAATTTCATTTTAATCTGATGACGGAATGATTATTTCGTAATTACCGGTCAGTCAGTGTTTTTTTAATATATAAAAGTGGTATTACACAATGTGAACGCTGAATGATAAGGAGAGTGTTATATTACCATGCCAAAAAGGTTAAAAATGCTTTTAAAATACTAAATAAAACATTTCATAATTTAAAAATGTGTTCAAAATTGTATTTTTTTCAATGTTGGCAACATTCAAGATGTCCTTGACCTTAGACATGTCCAAAATATTTATTTTATGATAAGTAATACTTAAAAGAATAATAATAATAATATACGTAGATAATGATTATGTATTTAAAAAAAATAGTATAGATTTGCGTCATAACTCTACGTGTGATATGGACGGAGGGTAACGACTGTAATTCTACGCAAAAAAGAATTGATGCCAAATTAAAAAGTAAATACTATGATTTTATAAAAATATATATGTATTTTTTATTTATAAAATTATTAATGCAGCTATGCGTATGTATTACTGTATTTAATTTCCAATGGGAGTCTTATCGGCATACGTAAATATTTTGTTCATAATGAAAGTAAGTACTTCGAACGTTCTAGCGTTAATTTCACACACAAACATTAAAAAAATATATTGCTACTTACCAAAAGCTGCTAGAACTTGTTCAACATTGCTGGCCACATCCATTTTAAATCACAAACAAAATTATCAAACGGATTTGTAGTTATCACATGATATTTTGCAAAATATCGAGTCGAATTTTTGATGGTGACGACTGCACACACGGCTTCTGCCATCAGCAACCATTTTCACTTTGTATTTTAGCAAATTCAGCTCCAAAAATACAACAAAAACCGCTTAAAATGAGCTAAATCCACAGTTAATAGGTCATCCGTACAACACATCGAATAAAAAACAAACTATTCTCATCCCATAGATTGCGTAGATCACATTTCTGTCATCTCGCGAGATTAACGTCACTACGCACGCGACAAAACACAGATATTACATTGAAACGCACAAAAAAACAATTGATACCGCAAACACATCGTAAAAAACGGTGAAGAGTTTCGTGGAATTTGATTTATGCCCGATTTATACTTATTATCAAAACATTTTAAAAGTTTTCGACACATCTAACTACAAACATAAGATTACAGGTTGCATAGATGGCAAGCTACATTCTTCAGAGTCGGCTCTCTTTCTGCATGTTAAAGAAAGATGGCGCAATATAAAATGTGATCTATCTCTTTTTAACCAAGTTTATTTAGCTACTTATAAAATTTCAAATCAATGCTCTGTCTCTTTTTAACTTTACAGTTAGAAATATCAGAAGGATAAATAATATGAAAGGCTTAATTTAAAAAGAAGCTATAATTTTTTAAACTTTATAAAATTAATTAATTTTGTTTTCACCGCTTTTTTTTATTCATACAATTTAACCTATCGGTTTCGACACGAACCTTGTCATCATCAGGGTTTATTTTAATTAAAAAAAACATTAAAATACTCTCACCAAAAACTTCCACACACTCCGTAAAAATCATTAATTTAATCGTCTATAAAAATCCAAATTTTCACCAAGTGTGGAAGTTTTTGGTAATGTTTTTGAATTAAAATAAACCCTGATGATGACAAGGTTCTTGTCGAAACCGGTAGGTTAAATTGTATTAATAAAAAAGTGGTGAAAACAAAGTTTATTCATTTTATAAAGTTTATAAAATGTGCCACAATGTATCTGCGGAAAACATTCAAGACAAAAAATATAATATTATTTTTTGACATCTCATCAAAGATGAAGAAGAATATGGAAGTCTGGGCATTTACGGGGCTTACGACCGTCATAGGCTGGTTTAAGTGATCACTTTACACACGTGTAACATTCACCAATTCTAACCATTATTGACAACCACACTACTTTAATTCTTGGAAGTTCTATATATATATATATATATATATATATATATATATATATATATATATATATATATATATATATATATATATATATATATATATATATATATATGAACCAATTTAGAAACCTTGTTCATGAATCACTAGAACTTCACTAGAGACATCTATTGGTGAGACATCTATGACGGTCGTAAGCCCCGTACATGCCCAGACTTCCATATTCTTCTTCATCTTTGATGAGATGTCAAAAAATAATATGAAAATAACTCCTGTAATTGGAGATAATCCAGATTTTGTGAACAAGTATTTGGACACACTCAAAATGTTGTAAAAAATATAATATTTTAATTTTTTTTACTGATGTTTTTACGTAATTTGAGAAAACGGGGCGTCTGGAGGCGTTTGAGATGTGGTGCTACAGGCGTAGGTTGAGGATTTATCGGTCGGAACATGTAGGGCACAAGGAGGTTTTAAGCAGGGCTGAGGAGTCTAGATGCTTACTAAATAAATAACACGAATGGTAGGCCGCCATAATATAAGACACCCAGGCCTGCTTCTTGCGATTACGGAAGCCATGTGCGAAGGCACAAACTACAGAGGACGACCGCTTAACCTACATGAACCAAATTATCTCCGACACGCATTGTAGCAGGTACACCGAGTTGAAAAGACGAGCGGAGTTCAGATATAACTGGAAATAGGAGTAAAGGAAGATCAAAGAAAACATGGTATGATCAAGTACCGTAAAGTGGGTATACTTTGCACCATGGGTGATACTTTGCACCACCTTCTGTAAAGAAATTGTAGAGCTGGTCATCTCTGATACATGTCATTTTTCATTCTACTTTCTATTGTTTCTGATAGATGGCACTTCAATCTACTTTTTAGTTTACAGAAGTAACAGTCGGTCGCTATTGCTTCAATGCGTTTTTCCTGTCCGAACGTAAAGAAAGTTTTCTGTCTGAAAATTGTGTCCGAAAAAATCCAGTGGAATCAGTATACTGAAACTAGTTACAACAAGTGAGTGGTCTCTAAATCATAGGTAGATAGGCCCTGCTTTTCTCAAATACTGTATTTTTTAGTTACGTTGTCAAGTTTATGTAAAAATAATATTTTTTTAAGAACTGACTTGTATTGGCCACATTTGGGGTAACATTGCACCAAGTGCAAAGTATCCACAAAAGGCCATAGTTAATTAATTTGATGAAAAGTCTTAAAACGGATAATACAACTTGACATGTTTGCTAAATATCTATTGGTTTTGTGTACTTACTTAATTCCTGATGGTATATTTTTTTCAAAAATGTCAAGAACACACAAACAGCGGCCTTATGCCAGACGATACTGCAATTTTACACCGAAGAGAGTGGAGCAGTGTGTGGAGGTCATTCGAAATGGTACAATCAGTCAAAGAAAGGCTGAAGAAATTTTCAAAATCCCCAGAAGGACGATTAACTATAAGCTCAAAGGTCAGCACACAAAACCTGTGGGAAAACCTCCGATATGTGACAAGTGCGAAGAGCAATCCTTCGTAAACTGCATAGTAGACATGAGTGAGTACGGTTTCCCAGTGAGTGTTTTTAACATTCGCTACATTCTAATAGCCTATTTGGATAGATTTGGCAGAAGAGTACGAATATTAAAGAACAACGTACCAGGCTCTAAATGGATAAGATCATTTTTGCAAAGACATAAAACCTTGACTGTTGCTAAAACTAGTCAGTTGCTTAATCGGTTGCCATTAAAAGCGTATGACGATGACGTGCGCCAGAGTTTTCAACAGTTTTTGGAAGAAAACAGATTCAACCCAAAGAATTCAGTCTTAAAACGCAGGAAAACAATACCGATAGAACCAGGTTAGAGCATTGCTCACAATCCAAATGTCGAAATGAACGTTGACGAGACACAAATGCTACCTGAACCAACTACATCAATGATCCCACCTTCCACATCGAAACTTCCAGCATATCTAGCATTAACTGATTATAGTTGACACGGAAGCTTTGAGGAAGAGGGAGAAGAACAAAAACGATGACTGAAACCAGTTATCGTATTTGTTCTTCCGTTTCATTAGGACCAGTAAAAAAGAAGGTGGGAAAATATGTCGTATTTCATTATGAAGGAGAAAATTTTCCGGGACAGATTTTGGAAATAAAGAAAGACAGAGCTGTTAAATCCATGCAGGAGAGTCTCAAAACGTGGAAGTGGCCGATGAAGGATGACTTTCTTCAATATTCTTGGAAGGATGTAGCGGGTTCCATAAAAGAACCGAAAATGCAATCCAAAAGAGGTTTCTTTACCGTCCCGGAACTTGACCATATTTAGACCTAATTTAATTTTGATTCCTATTACCTATATAGTACGATATGTTTTAATATCCACCTTTTATTTTATATAACTTTAAACCTTCAGTATTGAAAAAAAAAACATTTTTGTTAGATTTTTCAATATTTAAAAAAAAAAATTCTATCAAGTGTCTTATTTTTCCATAATTATACAATATTATAATCTGCATTTAGTGAACTGTGAGCCAAAACCCTTCATAAGGTGCAACAAAACTTGTAGGATAGCCTTTACTTTGCATAAATTTGGATTCTAGTACGAAAAGTGTAGAGAAAATATCATGGTGCAAAGTTGTACTTTACCCCGGGATACTTTGCACCAAAATATAAATATAAAAAAAAATACAGGCAAAATAGATAAAAATTTAAAAACGTATCAGACATGTTACAGGTATATGTGTTATTACATTGCAATAGTTGAAACCTCAGAAAAAGTAAAAAACCTGATCTGAATAGACAATTTTTTGAAAAAATGCAGTATTTTGGTGCAATGTAAACCCACTTTACGGTATGTCAAATACTTGGGCGTGGTCAGGTCAGAAGTCGGAATAATCGGAGAACATGAATGAGGGGATGAATGGATGTGGAAGAGGTGAAGACTGTGTGCAAATAAAGTGGTGTAGCATTCTATTCTCTCTGCCTACTCCTACGGGAAACCGGAGTCATTGGTTAGTTAGTCATGGTCATTCCTAATGAAGAACTACTTTTCTATACATTACGAAAAAATATCGTTTTAATAAAATGATTCGTACATATATCTCTTATTTACTATACTTGAAAATACCATTTTAATGAGTTTTATTTATATACACATACAACTAGTTTTGAAAACATCTGTTAGTTTACGAAACTAGTCGTATATATAAATAAAACTCATAAAAGTGATATATTCAAGTGTTTAATTTAAAACAAATCAACATGTCATTCCACAAAGTTAATGCTGAATCAATAAATAATATATATATTTATATCTCTTCATAAGTCGTGCTTTCAACGATAATTTATCAATTTTTATCAACGTTAAGATTATAGCTGCGTTTGGAATTAACCCCCAACGTATTTGTAAAAAGAAAGACAACAATACAAAATAGCTTCCAACTCAAATAATTCTCATTGCGTCAACTTTTTCCCTTTGTCTCTTTTTTCCTTAATCAGCTTTGAATTAGAGAGAGAGAAATAGAGCACAGAGATCAGTATCGCTATGGAGCAAACACCAATCTCGTAAAAAAATGTTCTAAGCTTACGATTCCTGGCAACATACTTCAAAACTTATCACAATATTGCAACTAGTAAAACAGGTTTCTGTATTTTTTCTGACGTTTAGCTACCGTCGTAGTCCAAACATTATAGGGTCTGCTGATTGATTAATTTAAACTTTTCCTATTCTTCAGATGACGTCACATTTATCGAGCAGCCATATTGTTTCCCTGGTAAACGAAGAAGTGCACGAAATAATAAGTGTTTATTAATTTTAATGCCTAGATGCCCAACAACCCTTGATGTTGAGTAACCAGCGCATCGAAAGGGTCGAGAGTTTCAAGTACTTGAAAATGGCAGCCTTCAAAAGGAACTGGGAGTGCGATTAGGACTCGCTGGGTCCGCATTTAACAGTATGAAGGCTGTCTGGAGATCGGATTTATACTCGGTGAAAACCAAATGCCGCCTATACAATGCCTGCATTGCTCCTGTTCTCTTATACGGCTGTGAAACATGGCACCTTACAAGGGCCCAGAGCAGCCGTGTACTAAGCTTTAAGAATAGGTGTTTGCGGAGAATCTTAGGCGTGCGGTGGTTTGACTTTGTGAGGAATGAAGAGGTAAGGCGTAGGACGCAGCAAATCTTAGTCACAACTGTCGTCAAGAAAAGGCGATTCAGTTGGCTTGGCCATGTACTCCGCATGCCTCCTGAGAGCCTTAATCAAGCTTGCCTCTTTTACAAGGCATCAGGTTCGCGCCGCCCAGGACGACCACTGCTGACAATTCGTCGGCAGTTCTCGTCAGAACTTCGGGACGCGGATCTGACTTGGGAGGATGCAAGGGAGCTGGCAGCCGATAGAAAAGCCTGGAGACAGTTTGTGGACTCCATATGCTCCACCTAGGGAGCGGATATGGTTAGTATTATTATAATTAATTTTTATAACATCTCAACATATATGAAGAAGAATAGAAAGGTGTGATCACTTTACACAAGTGCAACTTCACCATTCTACCTATGATTAACAACCACACTAGTCCTACATATACGAGTATGATCAATTTCAATTTCAATTTCATATGAGTTCACATACTCTATAAAGTGCTCGAGCTTTTATTTAACGCTTTTATTTAGATGTATGCAAGATCCCAACCCCGGATTATTTTTCTTCTTCTTCCTCTAAACCTTATTCGCTGTGTTATCTTGATCATTATATACCTGAAGGCTAGGTGATCACTCCTGCGCTTCAGGGACCCGTGATGGAGTTACTATGAAGTAACGTTTAACACTTCCTCTGCGATGGTGGGTCTGATCAGACCCACCATCGCGGAAAATTATTGATTACGTAATAGGTAATTTGTTTACGTCGTTTTCCTTGAGTGTAATCGTTCTTCAAAAAATTACCTACAAATTGAGATACAAACGAAAATTATTGGACCAGATTCAAATGAGTTATTTAACCGGATCCACGCGGCTCGCATAACCGTTTGTGTTTTTACAAGACATGCCCCATACGCGGCTGACATAAGCGTTTGTGTTTTCACTTTGCTCCAAGTTTCGAACCTCAGTTCAACTTGGAGGGATTTTTTCATGGTGTGGAACTTTGGATAAAATAGTACGTCAATTCTCGGCCTTATGACATCTGTTGAAATATCTGACTAATAATTTGTAACATCACAAGGATAAATAAAACAACAGATCCCTGATTTTTCTTGCGGTCGGTAATTAGTCCGCGCCATAATCATGCCCTATATCTGTCTCACTCTCGACGCTACGCATCGCCAGTGGGTAAGAGTGACACACGATGCGTGCTTTGATTTGTTTATGTTACGATCTAATTTGTTTATATTACGATATATTTCAAGAATAATGTGACACACGTGTATTATAGAGTACCAAAAAGGCACAATGAATCCCATTGAACGTTTTTGTTTAGGAAAATAAATCGTTTCTTAACTAAATACATGATAAAAGTAATCATTTAAAAAACGGCGAAATACCGCCGCGCACGGGCGTCTCTTAGGAACAAAGTTAACGCGTTTAAAAGGTTAAAAAAAAAGAACAAATAAAATATCAAAAATCATATTGAGTAAGGTCAGTTGATCGCTATCAATGTGTTAGTGTGCCCTCTGCCGTGATTTTGAAATCCCAAAAACAAAAGTATACATTGTCAATCTTTGGCGATTGTTTCCGTTTATTGTTTTTTTTTATATTTGTTTTTAACTGATTTATTTGTTTACTTGTATGACGGATTAAATATCATATATATAGACTATAAGGTAAATCTACATTTAAAAAATATTAATATTACAAAACACAGACCTTCACAATAAACTGTTTTATATTTGAACGATTTCTAGTTTTATTTTTTTTAAATCTTTTCGATACTTTACCGCAATGGCAGGAAAAAAATAATTATCTCATGACGAGATTGAACGACTTTTGGACAGTTCTAAAAGTGAAAGAAAAGTGAGAGAATAGCGCAGATGACAGTGATTTAGAATTCAAAAACCTTAGATTCAGAATTTGAAAGTGCAACGGAAAACGTGGTTTTATAAGAAATGTCAGTAAGTGATAAAAACATCGATTTCAACAAGAAAAGTACCGATTGTCCTCTTATTTTTTGGTAACAATTTATTGGTCAATAATAAAATTAAATATCATACCTATTATGTCTAACGAACTTGTATATAAAATTTTTATAATAATTAGTTTTATTTGGTTTCGTACAAAATTGTATTCATAATTTCTAAAACCCGCAAAATGTTTATGTAAGAAATGGCGAACTTTAAATGAATATTTACACCATTTTGGGCAATTCCGTATATACTTTTCAATGAAAATTTAAATATTTTCACTGTATTTAAAATGAATTTTAATTGCATTATGGACAAAAATTTATCTTGAAATATTAACTCAAAATCCTAGAATCATTTTGTGGTTTTTGGAGCTAACTGCCACGTTTTATATTTGAAGATAATTACTTAGTTGCATTTTGTTAATAATTCTATCTGTTATGATGTTGACTTAAAATATAGTTATAAAATTAAAAACACAAATTATTTGAATTCAGTCAAAATAAAAATGTTTACAATCACTGCTTCATTGCCAACCATGCTACATGCGCGTGTGACATGCTCCGCGGTAGTAGTGAGTATATAAATTAGTTAGTCTGTGGTAGTGAGCCGAAGCGCGCGGTCGCGTTTGGATGTAAAATTATGCGCTTGGATAATTTAATTTCAAAACTATCAAAAACTTGAAAATTCTCATACAAAACTTATGACACATTATCCTATTGCTATGTAGGCTATTTTGAATAATATATAAAATATAAAAACCCGACGAAAAACGCCTAAAAGGCGATTTCTGTACTGGGTCAGATCAGACCCACCACCGCTGGGCGCGTTTTGTTTGAGGCCATCGCGCTTTAGGTGTTAATAAAGATTTGAATGTAAAATCACTAATATTTATAGGATCCCCCCCTAAGAATCGAGCCCGGGACCTCCAGGGCAGAAATTAAATACGCTTACCATTCCATTATTTTTTATTCACTCGTAAACACATGATAATTTAATTCTCAATGCAGCTTATAATTTGACCAGTTATTTTATTCACAACATTTTGAATATATCCAAAAACTTGTTGAAAAATGTGGGTTTTTTTCGATGCTGAGATGGTTTTGCGTGTGGATCGAGTGAGTGAAGAAAGAAAAGTAAAAAACGCGAATATTTATATTATATTATATTTATATTAAGGTGTCGCAATTACAATCAAGATAACGCTGCGTATTATAAATACGTGCCCTATGTTTCTTTGGACTCGGAGAACTGATAAAACGAAATTTGAAGTATTTTAAGTAAGTTCATTACAAAAATGAACTTACATACTTTTACAAAAAAGTATTTAAGTCCGCCTCCGTAGTGTAATGGTTAGCGTGTTTAGCTACCGTGCTATAGGTTCCCGGTCCGATTCCCAGGGGGGGGGTTAAAATAAATACTAGCTATTTTACACTCTAATATTTATTTAATATCACCCTGGGCTGAACCCTGAAGCGCAGGAGTGATCACCTTGCCTTCGCGTAGGTAACGATCAAGATAAAATTGCATCATTACGATGCAGTTCCCTATGCACCATTGGGTGCGGATAAGGGTTACAAGTAAAATAATATTTACAGCAGAGAATTCGAAAATAGCGCCTTTTGTGACATTCAGATGTGACGTCAGGAAATCCTTGTCGAAATTTGTTTATTACAGCATGAGTACACCATTATTACTTCGATCCACATACCACGTGATTTCAAAGCTTCATTATAAACCCAACAGATGGCACTAATCACATTCCCAAATAGAAAATGTTTCATGAAAATTTACAGCTAAATCAAAAGGTTTTTTCATTTGTATAGTTTATTTCAGGATCAGTCCTTTAAATGTTTTGTACCTTTTGTTTTAAACCACTTACTTTTTTATTAATACTATTTATTCTAGCTGGAATACAGTTTCAATTGTATGACGTTGGCCCATAAACTGCTTAGAAATGTTGAAGGTTTAAAACCGCTTTTTTTATGTTAAAATATGTAATTTTAAACCTTTTCACGTGTTAAACTGGCAGTGCACAACGGAGTCCTGGCTCCAACTCCAATGTATGGAAGTGAAACATGGAGTTGGCAAACGAAGTATGAAAGTAGACTGAATACAGTCGAGATGCGATCTCTCAGAAGAATGTGCGACAAAACGATGTATAATAGATGTGCGAATAGTGAAATAAGGAAGGAATGCAAAGCTGAGATAAGCATTATCGATAAAATTAAGAAAGGTGTGTTGAGATGGTTTGGACATGTAGAACGAATGAGTGAGGAAAGAACGGTAAAACAAATTTATGAGGCGAATGTAAGTGGAAAAATGAGCAGAGGAAGACCGAGAAAAACATGGCACAATCAGGTATGCCAAGTACTTGAAAGTGGTCAGGTTAGGAGTCGTAACAATCGGCGGGTATGTATGAGAAGATGCATGAACGTGGAAGAGGCGAAGAATGTTTGCAAAGACAGAGTGGTGTGGCGCTCTATTCTCTCTGCCTATCCCTGCTGTGAAGCGGCGTGATGGTTAGTTAGTTAGTTAGTTTTTTCATGTGTTATCAAATGTGTAAATTTATAAAATCATTATATTTTAAGAAAATAATTTGTTTTGTCACTAATATCTATGTAAATATGTATACAATACAAACTATATATTACCAACTGTATATCCTTCTTCTTCAAACCCTTATCCGCACCCCAATGGTGCATAGGACACTGCATCATAGAAACGCATAGTTATCTTGATCGTCACCTCATGAAGGAAAGGTGATCAGCGCCCTCCGCTTCAGGTACCAGTCCAGGGTAATATTGAATAAATATTTGAGTGAAAAAATCACTTTTAATTATTTAACCCCCCCTTGGGAATCGAACCCGAGACCTCCAGTACGGTAGCCGAGCGTGCTGACCATTACACTACCCATATATATATATGGGTAGTGTAATGGTCAGCACGCTCGGCTACCGTACTGGAGGTCTCGGTACGGTACTACTATACTATATATATATATATATATATATATATATATATATATATATATATATATATATATATAATTATATATATTTATATATATATATATATATATATATATATATATATATATATATATATATATATATATATATATATATATATATATATATACATACATATATATATATATATATATATATATATATATATATATATATATATATATATATATATATATATATAAATTACGCCTAGTTTTCAGAGGTAAAAGACGCTATCTATGTACATCGAATTTTCGAAATTAACTGAACTCCTAAAACGCTAACTACTTAATTTTGACATGGCAAAATGTTGCAAAACGATTTAATACATTATTTAATGGTGTTTTTAAATGAATAATACTAGTTTAGAATTTAAGATAAAACCGTTAATTAATAAAATAAAATACGTTGAAAAAATCTTCAAAGCTCTCTCCTGTGAAGTAACAGATTTGCAGATAGAGCACTTTACGTAGGGGCCGCCGATATAATCAAAATTTTCATTCATCATTTTCTTTTGGAAAATTCACCTTAGAAAAAACGTTATTTTCGTAAGTTGGCAATAAATGACGTCACAGAAACGATGGATATGGATGTTTTTTTTTATATTGATAAGATTGCTAAATTATTGGCGGCTCTATTTGCTGATGTCTATGGTCCACCCTCCCAACCCCCCCCCCCTCCCATCATATTTGTATAACACAAATGGTAGTGTAATGGTAAACAAACAATCCACACTACTACTATTACAGCTCTATAAACCATTGACAGTAAACTATATGACGTCATAAAACGTTCGATGACGGAAATTTGATGACGTATGCCAACGCACGTTTTTTGTTTTATAAAAATATGTAAAGTTTAAACCTTTATATCTCCCTTAGTTCCCTACAGATTTCAATAAGAATGCTACCGACAGTCTTGTGATTTTTCATTTTATAATTTATTAGCCAATAATCACACATCGTTATATTTATTTATACTTTATGGTAAGCCTTCCCATAATCCTACGTATCCCTTTAAAGGGTGTTAGGCCAGAAGCTGAGATAAGCATTATCGATAAAATTAAGAAAGGTGTGTTGAGATGGTTTGGACATGTAGAACGAATGAGTGAGGAAAGAACGGTGAAACAAATTTATGAGGCGAATGTAAGTGGAAAAATGAGCAGACGAAGACCGAGAAAAACATGGCACGATCAGTTATGCCAAATACTTGAAAGTGGTCAGGTTAGGAGTCGTAACAATCGGCGGGTAGGTATGAGGAGATGCATGAACGTGGAAGAGGCAAAGAATGTTTGCAAAGACAAAGTGGTGTGGTGTTCGATTCTCTCTGCCTACCCCTGCGGGGAAGCGGCGTGATGGTTAGTTAGTTAGCTAGTTAGTTCGGCCAGCTTATGACTAATTAAAAAATGAAAATATGACCTCAGTAAAAATGCCTTAGTTTTCGAGATATTTCCACATTTCGCTCACTCCTTTCAAGAACGTCATAAATCAAAAATCGTCAATTTTCAGTTAGGCATGTTTTCGGAATGCCCAAAAAATGTACTATATCCCAGCAAAAGAGGCATATTTTTAACTTAATATTTACCCGCTACAGGGCAGAAAGTGTTGTTTTTTCAATTTGACGAAAAGGTATTGTTTAATTATTTTTTTAAATATACTAAATATTTTTCAAATGGAGAAAAAATCTTCAGGTTTTACCTAAAAAGATCTGCTGCGTAGTAAAAAGTTCAATAAGTGCCTTGATATTTATTTTTAAAACATTGTGTTATATTTTTAAACTTTAAAAACGGTCTCTTGAAAAATCAAGTTTTTTTGATTTATGACGTTCTTGAAAGGAGTAGGCGATTTATGAATTGCCCGAACAATTACGCCTTAGGTCAGTTATTTGGAGTGGCACTTTTTCAATTTTTCATATTTTAGGATTCTATGATAAATAATAATAAAACCCTTATCCGCACCCCAATGGTGCATAGGGCACTGTGTCATATAAACGCAGTGTTATCTTGATCGTTTACACATGAAGGAAGGGTGATCAGCCGTCCGCTTCAGGTACCAGTCCAGGGTAATATTGAATAAATATGACAGTGAAAATATCACTTATATTTATTTTACCCCCCTTGGGAATCGAACCCGGGACCTCCAGAACGGTAGCCGAGCGTGCTGACCATTACACTACGGAGGCGGACATTCTGTGGACGATTCTGTGGATTATAGTACAAAATATTAAGAATACTGGCTTGCCTTGGCGGAAAAAAAATATAAATGCCCGGTCACTGATTTTAATATAAATCTTTAAGTGACTTTGACTCTATACCCTGAAAAAAATACATACGACGCTAATTTACGTAAACTAACTAACTAACTAACTAACCATCACGCCGCTTCCCCGCAGGGGTAGGCAGAGAGAATCGAACGCCACACCACTCTGTCTTTGCAAACATTCTTTGCCTCTTCTACATTCATGCATCTCCTCATACATACCCGACGATTATTACGACTCCTGACCGGCCGCTTTCAAGTATTTGACATACCTGATTGTGCCAAGTTTTCCTCGGTCGTCCTCTGCTTCTTTTTCCAACTACATCCGCCCCATAAATTTGTTTTACCGTTCTTTCTGATTTATGTATTAATTTATAAATCAAACACAGGTTTTTGAATGACACGAATGACATTCGTTTGAAAATGCCATAACTAGGCGAAACAACTGTCACAATATTAATTTTTTATGTGTTTTTGTTAGTAAATTAAAACTTAGTAGACTCAAAAAATCTGTGTTTGATTTTAAAATTAATACATAAATTAAAATGGAGTTCTACAAATTAAACGCCTAATCAATAAATAATACGAAAAAGAAGAATATGGAAGTCTGGGCATTTACGGGGCTGACGACCGTCATAGGCTGGTTTAAGTGATCACTTTACACACGTGTAACATTCACCAATTCTACCCATTATTGACAACCACACTACTCAAATTCTTGGAAGTTCTAAATATATATGAACCAATTTAGAAACCTTGTTCTTGAATCACTAGAACTTCACTAGAGACATCTATTGGTGAGATGTAAAGAAGCTTTTTATTTATTTTTTGATGAGATGTCAAAAAATAATATAAAAATAACTCCTGTAATTGGAGATAATCCAGATTATGTGAACAAGTATTTGGACACACTCAAAATGTTGTAAATAATACGAGCTATTTTAAAAGTTTGTTCAATATATGTCATTTTAAAAACAGTAATAAATTTACTAAATTCTACGTTATAATTTTTTTTTTAATTTACTTATATTGCTTACATAAAAATCGTCAATTTTTAGTTGTGCATGTTTTCGAAATGCCCAGAAAATGTACTATATCCCAGCAAAAGCGGCATATTTTTAACTTTATATTTACCCGCTACAGGGCAGAAAGTGTAGTTTTTGCATTTTGAAGAAAAGGAATTGTTTAATTATTTTTTTAAAAATACTAAATATTTTTCAAATGGAGGAAAAACATTCATGTTTTACCTAAAAACATCTGTTGCACAGTAAAAAGTTCAATAAGTGGCTTGATATTTATTTTTAATACATTTTGTTATATTTTTAAACATTAAAAACGTTCTCCTGAAAAATCATATTTTTTGATATATGACGTTGTTGAAAGGAGTGAGCGATATATGTAATATATTTTAAACAATCATATCAAAATATTGTAACGATCGCCGGGTATGTATGAGGAGATGCATGAACGTGGAAGAGGCGAAGAATGTTTGCAAAGACATAGTGGTGTGGCGTTCTATTCTCTCTACCTATCCCTGCGGGGAAGCGGCGTGATGGTTAGTTAGATTTTTTTTTTATATGTAAATATATGACATCTGTGGATGAAAATACCAAGTCGTTACTCCCTTGCGTATCCATGGTGACGCTATATCTAGAAAGCACTGGTTTGTTTTGAATTTCGGACATTGCCATGGCAACCCATGACGTGTGCAGCAAAAACACACAACATTGTTTTAGCTAATCTGATTTTGATGGAGTTCATTGTGCTCTGACGCGAGGTTAGCTGTTTTGCGAACGAACTTAGCCATTTTTGGAAGTTGAAGTCAGTCGCTGTGTATTGCTGACATTGAAGGGAAGTGTTTTCTGGTATTTTGAAGGTGGATTGGCATTGGTTAAAGATGTCCGAAAATTTGATGCAGCCAATTTATTGCTCTCAGCAAATTGTGATTCCTCCGGCGTTTCCACATATTATCAAAGTATTCGCCAAAGGTAATTACCCTTCAACTAATCAATTATATATATATATATATATATATATATATATATATATATATATATATATATATATATATATATATATATATAACGTGGTAATATTTTTCTATATAAATTGGGTGTAAATAATATGTAAAGTGGGTGTTTAATAATAAAATAAACAATGTGTTGCTTTGTAATTAAAGAAACGACAATAAAAGTTTATTCTCAATTAATCTTTACAATAATTTTTATATCTATCTGATTCTGACGGTTAATAATAATATATTTTTTCTATCGGATCTCTTTCGTTTAATTATGCGCGACGCATGTGACATCTGGTGGTAGAACTGTTTTATGTAGGTACTATTTGTAAGTACTTAATAAAATGTATAGTTAGGTACCTAGTTATTTTATTACATATATATATATATATATATATATATATATATATATATATATATATATATATATATATATATATATATATATATATATATATATATATACATATATAGTGACTGCGACTACCTATAGTACCGAGTGACTGTGGCAATGACAAAACTCGCTTTGTTTTCGTAAGATATTTTTGTTTTTGCCTAAACATCAGGTTTTTTGATACATATTATTAAACACTATACACTATACAATTACACTACACTATAGTGTAATGTAATTGGTGAATATAATTGGAAAAAGGAGCAGAGGAAGACCGAGAAAAACTTGGCATGATCAGGTGTGCCAGACACTTGAAAGCGGTCAGGTTAGGATACGTAACAATCGGCGGGTATGTATGAGGAGATGAACAAACGTGGAAGATGCGAAGAATGTTTGCAAGGACAGAGTGGTGTGGCGCTCTATTCTCTCTGCCTACCCCTGCGGGGAAGCGGCGTGATGGTTAGTTAGTTAGTTAGTTTATGCTAGACGATGTATAGCACCTACTCTAGGCAACAATTTGTGCAAATGAAGGCAGATAATCGGTTCGTAATTCTCTGGTAACGTGGAACTTTCGCTTAGACGTTCACCAGAGCGAAAAATTGACGCATATGTGATGATGTATTATACATATATACGCACTTTATCTCGATCTTGAAGATCATTAGAGGACTGGATGAGTTTCTTCTCTTCAGAGATGGCAATTTTAATAGAACGTGCGCAAATGTACTAAAAATCTATATACCTATAAATAAATGTATGTGTCCTTTGCTACCCAAAAATGCCAGCTTGGCTGGCATTTTTCCCAGGTCTCTATGGCTCTGAAATCTGGACAATGTAAAACACATACTCTAGGCAACTAGAAACTGCTGAAATGCGAATGCTTCGATGGTCAGCTGGAGAGTCCCTTAGAGACAAAATACAGAGCCCATGCATTCGTGGGAGCCTGGCTGTAACAGGCATCAATAGTAAGGTAGAGGAAAGGCAATTGGGATGGTATGGGCACATAGGACGCAGAGAACCTGATCATATTGTGAACCAGGATATAAGTCATGGATCTTCATCGAAAGACATCTAGAAGAAGACCAAAGAATTCATGGATGCTGCAGAAAGATAACATGATTTGAAGGCATGGCTTAGGTGACGTTGTTCATGACAGAAGGACCTACAGAGGACAGAGGACGAGGAGAGCTGACCCCAACACTCTAAATATTAACGGAGATAATTGAACGCCACATACAAACTGCAAACAATCTTTGCCTCTTCCACATTAATGCACCTCCTTATACATATCTGCAGATTATTCCGACTCCTGACTTCACCATATTCACTTCAAACCCCTTATCCGTACCCCAATGGTGCATAGGGCACTGCACCATATAAACGCAGTGTTATCTTGATCGTTAACACATGAAGGAAAGGTGATCAGTCCTCCGCTTCCGGTACCAGTCACAGGTAATATTGATCAAATACAAGAGTGAGAAAATCACTTATATTTATTTGACCCCCCCTGGGAATCGAACCCGGGACCTCCAGTACGGTAGCCGAGCGTGCTGACCATTACACTATGGAGGCGGACGAAAATATTCCGACCATATTCAATCAATTGAAATACTTGACCATCCTAAGTTTTCCTCAGTCTTCCTCTGCTCCTATTTCCAACTACATTCACCTCACAAATTTATTCTACCGTTCTTTCTTCACTCATTCGTTCCACATGCTCAAACCACCTCAACACACCTTAATTTGCTGGATAGTGCTCCTTCTCAGCCTTGGACCCTTTCCTCATATCACCATTGGAACATCTACCATGCACGGTTTTGCCGCACTGAAAGATAAAAACCACCATAAATAAATGTTCACCTCCATAGTGTAGTGGTTAGTGCGCTAGGCTTCCATGCTGGAGGTCCCGGGCTCGATTCCCAAGAGGATCAAAATAAATACTAGTGATTTTTCAGTCTAATATTTATTTAATGAGACCCTTAACTGGTACCAGAAGCGGAAGGCTGATCACCTTTCCTTTGTGTATTTAATGATCCAGATAAAACTGCTTCTATACGATGCAGTGCCCTATGCACCATTAGGTGCGGATAAGGGTTAGAAGGAAGGAAATATAAAAAAAACTGCATTCAGTCTACCTTCACATATCTTTTGCAAAAACTCCGCGCTTCACTTCCATACATCTGGACTCCATTGTTCACAGCCGGTTTAGCTTTCACTGATAGCTTTTTATTTGCTGATTTCAGTGCACCAGCATTGACTCTACTTTCCATCCTAGGGAAACATACTTCATCAGACATAGGAGAGTTCGTATTGTATTATGAGATGTTCACACTTTGCAGCTGCAATCAGGACCCAGCCCTACGATTTGCTGATCTGGTCCGCCGCATACTTCAAGGCGCTCTCGGACGGACAGATTCCTCCGGTCAAGGAACGCCTGGAGTACCCTTTGATACGGTCGCAGGGTGGATTGAGTCCTCAGTACTTGAAGATACTAATCAAACAGGTATTTCTAAAATATATCCTGGATTGACATTGATATTTTATTACGACTTTGCGAAAAACACTATCTTACCTATACATGTCCGCCTCCGCGGTGTAATGGTCAGCGTGTTTAGCTACCGTGCTTGAGGTCCCGGGTTCGATTCCCAGGGGGGTGAAAATAAATATTAGTGATTTTTACATTGTATTATTTATTTCACTCATATTTATTCTTACCCCCCCTGGGAATCGAACCCGGGACCTCCAGAACGGTAGCCGAGCGTGCTGACCATTACACTACGGAGGCGGACTGTAATATTTATTCAATATTACCCTGGACTGGTACCTGAAGCAGAGGGCTGATCACCTTTCCTTCATGTGTAAACTATCAATATAACACTGCGTTTGTATGACGCAGTGCCCTATGTACCATTGGGGTGCGGATAAGGGTTTTATTATTTATTATTATTATTTATTTAATATTACCCTGGACTGGTTCCTGAAGTGCAAGAGTGATCACCTTGCCTTCATGTAAGTTATGATCAAGAAAACACTGCGTCAATTCGATGCAGTGCCCTATGCACCATTGGGTGCGGATAAGGGTTAGAATATCTTAATACATCATGAAGGTGTGTAATCGATTTTATTGATCTATCGGGACATTGTCGTAAACTCTTAATTCTTCTTCTTCTTCTTCTGACCGTGTCATGTCAAGGTCTCCCTTAGTTGACCATCACTTGAGAGTAATTGTTCTTGTGTCGGGCAGCTCTAGACAGTCCTGATCCCCGTCCAGCCTGGTATATTCCGGAGCCAGGAGATCTGCCTTCTGCCCACACCTCGTGGACCCTCCACTAGGTGCAATAGCTCGTACTTGTCTCCTCTCAGCACATGCCCCAGATAGGACACCTGCCGGACCTTGATACCAGTCAGCAACTGTCTCCCTGCTCTTGCTCTTTGGAGCCCATCTGCATAGCTGATCATATCAGTCCATGAAATGCTTAGCCACATTTGGAATGCCTCTAACCGGCTCATAGTATGAATCAAGTAAGCAAGAAGACTCTTGTTAAAGATGTAGAAGAACCCCTCTTCGGAATGCCCCCTCAGACACATGGAACAGATGAATATCCGCCGTGATATTGTTCATAGCGATAGCTCTTGCTACAGGCATAACCATCGGCAGGTTGGTCCTGTATGTAGGAATGGGAAACAGTCTATGCCAACGCTGTCCTTAGCTAACTATCGGGAACATACAGACCGATGCTCCGGATAATTTCAGGATTGTCCATCAAACCGCGCAATAATGGATAGAAATGCCTCAGCAAATACTAGTCTCTGAGATGTCAAAAAATAATATGAAAATAACTCCCGTAATTGGAGATAATCCAGATTTTGTGAACAAGTATTTGGACACACTCAAAATATTGTAAATAAATTATCTGGTCAAATTATAAGCTTAAATAATAAAAATGAAAATGGTATTTTCTGGCGTTTCTCATGTGTGTGATTGAAATCTAGGATTTGGACCTCACATACTAATATAAGAGTTTCGGCTTAGTTAAAAGCTTCTTTACATCTCACCAATAGATGTCTCTAGTGAAGTTCTAGTGATTCAAGAACAAGGTTTCTAAATATGTACTTACAAATGGGTATGAAATTCCTTGTTATAAAACAAATTCCAATTGTCTGTATGCCGCCCTTGGGAAAATTTGAAGTCATCGATGCGGCCCGTGATGCTATTTGGGTTGGACAGGCCTGATCTAAACGATAGATGCTGCATCTCAATTGGAAGTACCTATATTGCTTTATATAGTCTAATGAATGAACCTGGTTGGTTCTGCAGCTCTCCAGCGGCGAAGAGGTGGCCAGCGAGTGTCTTCGGGAGAAGTGGGTTGGAGTCTGTCTGGAAGAGGAGGAACTCAAGCATATCCTGTGTACAGCCGGAGTATACTTGACCGAGAAATTCCCCCTATACAAATTCGCCGCGGTCGCCGCTGGATTCCTTTGCAAGGTGAGATTAGATCTTACTTTTAATATCATTAATTGGTCCAGAGAATGATTGATGCTGTCTTCCACATTAATTGCTATTTATTCATCATTAAAAACGAGCATATCGTAGTCATACAAGAGAAAGAGCAGAGGAAGACCGAGAATAACATGGCACGATCAGGTATGCCAAATACTTGAGAGCTGTCAGGTTAGGAGTCGAAACAAACGGCAGGGTTTGTATGAGGAGATGCATGAACGTGGAAGAGGCGAAGAATGTTTGCAAAGACAGAGTGGTGTGGCGTTCTATTCTTTCTACCTACACCTGCGGGGAAGCTGCGTGATGGTTAGTTAGTTATATTTGTATGGAAATCATAGTTAGTTATATTTGTATGGAAATCATAGTTAGTTATATTTGTATGGAAATCATAGTACGCAGCTCGCGGCAAGTTGGTACTTGAGTCACAGATAGAACGATCGCTCCAACGCGCGCTCAGACTTCAAACATTCTTACGAGTTTGATGTGATGCCTCCAAAGTTTGTGGAGATGACTTACCTCGGATATTTGATTGCAGAGCCTCACCCAGACTATGATAATGCTGTGCGAGCTGTACACAGATGAGCCGGACGGAGGCAGCGCTGCCATCTCGGCTGACTTCTTCGTGGACCTGTACACCTTCCTCGCTGCCATCGACGCGCTTGGAGAAGTCACATACTACGATGGATACCTACAAGGTATCTCACTTACTATATTCAATTCAAATTCAATTTAATTTATCAAATAATTAATATTTACATTACACACTAACATTAAGGGCGTATACATTTAAAAAAAAAACAAATTAAAAAGTAAGCAAGAAGACTCTTGTTAAATGTGTAGAAGAATCCTGCTTCGGACACATGGAACAGATCAATATCCAATGTGATATTGTTCAACATAGCGGTAGCTCTTCCTACAGGCATAACCATCGGCAGGTTGGTCCTGTGTATAGGAATATGAAACAATCTATGCCAACGCAATCTTAGCTAACTATCGGGAACATACAGACCAATGCTCCGGATAATTTCAGGATTATCGATCATACCGCGCAACAATAGAAAAATATGTGTTATCAAATACACATTCCTTCTAGTCTCTAAACTATTGTAGCCAAGCATACCCTGGAGAAACTCGGTAGGGTAGAGCCAAGGATAATAGCCAAAAGATAATTTTAGGACTAAGTCCTGTCATTCTCCGGTCCGCTCCTGGGAGGTGGAAGACCAGCTATCTCTCCATCGTTTAGGTGGTCTTCCTGGGGGTCTGCCACCTCTTATGCTGCTGTCCGCTGCTATCCTCACATGTTTTTTCTCATTTGTTTAATTTAAATGTGCTTCTTTCCTGATGAATTCTTTTTCATTTGTTAGTAGATAAAAAGCTGCAACATTTTGAGTGTGTCCAAATACTTGTTCACAAATCTGGATTATTTCCAATTATAGGAGTTACTTTTTAACACCTCAACATACGTGAAGAAGAAGATGCTAGTCTGGGCAAATGCCCGTAAATATGGGGATTATGACCATTATGCGAATGTGATAGGGAAAACAGAACGTGGACGACCGAAAAAGACTTGGCACGATCAGATCAATCAGAACCTAAAATCTGGCGGTGTCAAAAGTCTGCGTAATCGGAGGGCATGTATGACTAGATGTATGGATGTGAAGGAGGCGAGGAGTGTATGTCAGGACAGAAGAGTGTGGCGTTCCATCCTCTCTGCCTACCCCTGCAGAGAAACGGCGCGATGGTAGTAGTAGTAGTAGTATGACCATTATAGGCTGTTTTAAGTGATCATTTTACATATCGCTCTCTCCTTTCAAGAACGTCATAAATCAAAAATCGTCAATTTTCAGTTTTGCATGTTTTTGTCATTATTTTCATATTATTTTTTTCTAATATAAGAGTTTCTGCTTGATAAAAAGCTTCTATTCATCTCACAAATAGATGTCTCTAGTGAAGTTCTCGTGATTCAAGAACAATGTTTCGAAATTGGTTCATATATATAGAACTTCCGAGAATTGGAGTAGCGTGGTCGTCAATCATGGGTAGAATTGGTGAATGTTACACAAGCATCAGCATGTATCAGTTAAACAAGCCCATGACTATCGTCAGCCCCGTAAATGCCCAGACTTTCATATTCTTCTTTATCTTTGATAAGATATCAATAAATAATATCTTAATTAAAGTTGCGACAAAACGTGACCAATCCTGTGTTAAACCAATATGAAATCATTGAATCGCACCAAAATGTAACCATTTTACAAGCTACAATTCCTGATTACTTAAAATCTTTTACAAGGGAAATGTAACGTTTTGGTGAGGACTTCCACAATTATGGCAGTTATATTTGAGAAAGTCCGCCTCCGTAGTGTAATGGTCAGCATGCTCGCCTACCGTTCTGGAGGTCCCGGGTTCAATTCCCAGGGGGGTTTAATAAAAATAAGTGATTTTTTCACTCTAATATTTATTCAATATTACACTGGACTGGTACCTGAAGTGGAGGGCTGATCACCTTTAGTTCATGTGTAATCGATCGAGATAACACTGCGTTTATATGAAGCAGTGCCCTATGCACCATTGGGGTGCGGTAAGGGATTATTATTTATTATATTTGAGAAAAGAGAGAGCTAATAGATACATAAAAGATGATGATTTTATTGATTTTTTCAGA
The DNA here is from genome assembly GCF_059751285.1 of Brachycentrus maculatus. Lineage (NCBI taxonomy): Eukaryota > Metazoa > Arthropoda > Insecta > Trichoptera > Brachycentridae > Brachycentrus > Brachycentrus maculatus. The sequence goes on along the minus strand of NW_028281259.1, from coordinate 515,012 downwards.
AATTTACTTGGCCAATGAGAATACTAAGAAGGAGGTTCCAATACCAGATGAAGTAGTTATTATTCCTAAAACTGAGGAACATTGTCAGGTTAGTTACCGTTTATGTTTGTTTTGTCAGTTGTAGTTGGCAAAAGAAGGATGAAAGTAGACTGAACGCAGTCGGAATGCATCTCTCAGTGTGGCAAGACCATGTATGGTAGATGTTCCAATGGTGATATAAGGAAAGGGTGCAAGGCTGAGATGAGCACTATCCAGCTAACTAAGGAAGGCGGGTTGGGATGGTTTGGGAAGGATGAGAGTAGACTGGATGCAGTCGGGATGCCATCTCTCAGTGCGGCAAGACCATGTATGGTAGATGTTCCAATGGTGATATAAGGAAAGGGTGCAAGGCTGAGATGAGCACTATCCAGCAAACTAAGGAAGGCGGGTTGGGATGGTTTGGGAAGGATGAGAGTAGACTGGATGCAGTCGGGATGCCATCTCTCAGTGCGGCAAGACCATGTATGGTAGATGTTCCAATGGTGATATAAGGAAAGGGTGCAAGGCTGAGATGAGCACTATCCATCAAACTAAGGAAGGTGTGTTGAGATGGCTTGAGCATGTGGAACGAATGAGCGAGATATAAATTTACATACATACGTATATATGTTTGCACATTCACTCCCGATTGGCGCACATGTCATTTCTGTCTCCCCTAGCGTTGGATCCCCAAGCTGAGAGGATGGGCGGAAGAGCCGGAAGTGCTGGCGGGAAACTCCATTCTTGGTCAGCGACTTCCGGTTGTAGGGGGGAAGATCTCGAGGAACCTGTCTAGCGTCGGCAGGGTCCGGGAGGACTTCACGCACCCTATCCTGGAGGATGAAGAAACTAGTACCCTTTTAGTCCTTTATGCCTCATCCTAGCACCTAACCTAACTTAACCAAAACCAAACCTAACCTAACCTAACCTAACCAAAACCTAACCTAACCTAATCTAACCGAAACCTAACCTAACCTAATCTAACCTAAACCTAACCTAACCTAACCTAGCCTAAAAAAACATTAATGTAGAACATCTATTACCAGTATTTATGGAGTCAAAGTGTAGTGGAGTGGAGCGGCTGAACGCTACTCTACCCTCTTTTTTTCACCCACATATCGCTCACCCTTTCAACAACGTCAGATATAAAAAAATAGATTTTTCAGGAGATCGTTTTTAAAGTTAAAAAATATAACTAAATGTATTTAAAATAAATATCAAGCCACTTATAGAACTTTTTACTATGCAACAGATCTTTTTAGGTAAAACCTGAAAGTTTTTTCTTCATTAGAAAAATATTTAGTATATTTAAAAAAATAATTAAATTATACCTTTTCTTCAAAATTCAAAAACAACACTTTCTCCCCTGTAGCGGGTACATATTAAGTTTAAAATATGCCCCTTTTGCTGGGATAAAGTACATTTTCTAGGTACTTTGAAAACATGCACAATTGAAAATCGATGATTTTTGATATGTGACGTTGTTGAAGGGAGTGAATGATATATATTTGAAAACACTTACCCCTCGTATTTATGAGCAGGGTGCAAAAATGGTTAAAAAACTTAACTTAACCTATATTTTGAATATTTAAAGTTTAAAGCATTAACTTTGTGGGTAATTATGATATATTATTTGGTAGAATAAAATAACTTTGTTCTTTGATCCACTCACTTTGATCATAATAAACCAACTAGTTTCGTTAGTTATAAAACAATCCATGAAGAGGGCAATAGGTTGTTGCCGAAACTAGTTGGTTTATTATAATATATGTGGGTGGATCAAAAAACAAGGTTATTTTATCCATCCAAATAATATCACCCAATTTCATTAATTGATTCAGCAGTCACTTTGTGGTAAAACCTATCCATTTTTAATTAAAGTTTACTATATCTTAAATGTGAATACAGAGAAGCTTAGAAATATTAAACGTAGATATATATATATATATATATATATATATATATATATATATATATATATATATATATATATATATATATATATATATATATATAACGTGGTAATATTTTTCTTTATAAATTGGGTGTAAATAATATGTAAAGTGGGTGTATAATAATAAAATAAACAATGTGTTGCTTTGTAATTAAAGAAACGACAATAAAAGTTTATTCTCAATTAATCTTTACAATAATTTTTATATCTATCTGATTCTGACAGTTAATAATATTATATTTTTTCTATCGGATCTCTTTTGTTTAATTCTGTGCGACGCATGCGACATCTGGTGGTAGAACTGTTTTATGTAGGTACTATTTATAAGTACTTAATAAAATGTATAGGTAGGTACCTAGTTATTTTATTACATATATATATATATATATATACATATATATATATATATATATATATATATATATATATATATATATATATATATATATATATATATATATGTATACATAAACACATACATATTATTTGCTAATTTGTTTGTTTTCTTTTATTCTGTCTAGAAATCGCGTCGGCTGAAGACATTGGAAGTGTTAGTCCATTTATTATATGATTTCTTTTCTCAATATTTTTTTCTCACAACCCTACACATCGTTCACTCCTTTCAACAACGTCATATATCAAAAAGCGGCATATTTTTAACTTTATATTTACCCGCTACAGGGCAGAAAGTGTTGTTTTTGCATTTTTAAGAAAAAGTTATTGTTTCATTATTTTTTTAAATGTACGAAATGTTTTTTAAATGGAATAAAAACTTTCAGGTTTTACCTAAAAATATCTGTTGCACAGTGAAAAGTTCAATAAGTGGCATGATATTTATTTTTAATACATTGTATTACATTTTTAAACTTTAAAAACGATCTCCTGAAATATCATGTTTTTTGATATATGACATTGTTGAAAGGTGTGAGTGACATATCTTTTTAGAAGCGGGTTTAGATCCTCAACTCCTTGCGCGATCCTACCTTTTTCCTCAATTCTTCAATGGACCAATCGGAATTTTACAAACGCCACAGCTGCGTCACAGCCTCTCATCTCGACCGCTGAAATGGACTAGCGTCATCGTCGATATATCGACGATCCAGTCTTTGAAAAATTACACTAGAGTCGATATAAAGATTCTTAACACTATAACATTAACCTTTTCCTTCTGTTGCTAAAATAAAAAAGCGCGTCCCGGTGTTGGGTAGTCACTACACAATAAAAATAAAAAAAATAATAAAACCCTTATCCGCACCCCAATGGTGCATAGGGCACTGTGTCATATAAACGCAGTGTTATCTTGATCGTTTACACATGAAGGAAAGGTGATCAGCCCTCCGCTTCAAGTACCAGTCCAGAGTAATATTGAATAAATATTACAGTGAAAAAATCACTTATATTTATTTAACCCCCCCTGGGAACCGAACTCGGGACCTCCAGAACGGCAGCCGAGCGTGCTGACCATTACACTACGAAGGCAGACAAAATAACAATAAAAAATTAGCGATTTTAAATGAGAAAAATACAGACATTCATAGCTTATCCCTTTAATTAACTATAAATAAAGTCAAAAATAATAATAATTTATATTTATTTGCTGAAAACATTAAAAAACCATCTGGCAACGCTCACGGAACAAGCATAGGTCCACTAAAGTCGGAAGCCCAAGAGCTACTGCCGCTAGCCAGAGGACATTGAGCTCTGAGCTCTTCGCGCTTGTACGGTGCAAGTATGCAAGAGTGAGATGTGAATATAGTGTCGCGGTTCACGCACACTCTTCACGCGCTGGAATCGGAGGTATTATATATATATATATATATATATATATATATATATATATATATATATATATATATATATATATATATATATATATATATAAATATATATATATATATATATATCATACCTCTGATGTACCCGATAAATTCTGATTATTATCAATATTATTTTTCTAAATTAATGCGTAAATGTGTTATGGAGGAATATCTGAAATCTTAGCCTTGTATTTATTATATGTATAGAGATATTATGGTTACTAGAAGCAATGTGTACAAGGTACGCAACACCGGGAAGGGAGGGTGAAATACAGTTTTATTCCAATTATTTGTCATTTTTAAAGCATTTTCTTTGTGGATAGTAATTATTACTATAATTTTATTTTTATTTTACAAAAAATTTAAGTAATACAACCACTCACCGAAATTTTCGTCTACCGGTTTCGAGACGTACCCGTCTCTTCGTCAGGACAAATTTTATTCCAACTATTATCACACGCGTTCTGTTTCCAGGCTGAGTCAAAAGAGGGCGATGTAATATCGGAGACAGGAACCGTGGAGACTGTGACGTCAGCGGAGGCTGAACAGTTAGTAGAAGAAGAAGAAGAAGAAGAAGGAGAAGAAGAAGACAGAGCTTCCACTATCCGGACATCTGGGATAGAGAAGGTAGCTATGAATTTTGACGTTATATATCGATATATCGCTCACTGCTGTCAAGAACGTCATAAATCAAACCTTCAGGTTTTACCTAAAAAGATCTGTTGCACAGTAAAATGTTACACAGTGGAATGTTTTTTCTCCATTTGAAAAATATTTAGTATATTTAAAAAAATAATTAAACAATACCTTTTCTTCAAAATGCAAAAACAACACTTTCCGCCCTGTAGCGGGTAAATATTAAGTTAATAATATGCTGCTTTTGCTGGGATATATGTAGTACATTTTCTAGGTATTCCGTAAACATGCACAACTGAAAAATTAAAAATTTTGATTTATGACGTTCTTGAAAGGAGTGAGCGACATAATTTATCAAAGAAACATTGAATAAAATAGAGTATTCGATACTTAGCAATAATTACTTGGAAATCTTCTTCTATTTAGACCAGGGCTTCTTCCGTCAATGCTGAACCGGAGGCAGGGGAAGCCTCAGAGAGAACATCCGAAGCAGAGAACGCGGAGACTTCCTCACGCAGAGAGACAGCCGAGGCAGAAGGTACTTGACCTTCTATCTCTCTGACTTCTTGGTCTTCTAAACCTAATCCAAACCTGATCCTGCTAAAGGCGCTCTTTACAGCATAACAACGCATGGAGAGACCACTTTCCATTCCTCCACATAACACATCATTCTTCACCCACAACAGCTGGAGGCGTGTTGCAGGAGCCTGGGTGAGGACCTATCCAACATCGAATCCGTGATAGTTAAAAAGGAACTGTCACGAGAGGTAGTATCATACATGATAAAACTAGTGAAGGACATTGGTAACATAAACCAAGCTAGGACACAAAATGCCCAACCCTCTTCTAGTGGAACGGAAGGTCTGCTGACGACAGTCAACAGTCCGCCTTCTCCTGAGGAGTGCAACGTGGTTTCCTCCCAGCAATGAGCAAATGCTGACAAGTTCCTGACTGGCCCACACTAGATTATTCCTCCTGTTCCCAACACAGATTCAAATAAAAACATATTTTCATATTATTTTTTGACATCTCATCAAAGATGAAGAAGAATATGGAAGTCTGGGCATTTACATACTAATATAAGAGTTTCTGCTTAATAAAAAGCTTCTTTACATCTCACCAATAGATGTCTCTAGTGAAGTTCTAGTTATTCATGAACAAGGTTTCTAAATTGGTTCATATATATAGAACTTCCAAGAATTTGAGTGGTGTGGTTGTCAATAGTGGGTAGAATTGGTGAATGTTACTCGTGTGTAAAGTGATCACTTAAACCAGCCTATGACGGTCGTAAGCCCCGTAAATGCCCAGACTTCCATATTCTTCTTCATCTTTGATGAGATGTCAAAAAATAATATGAAAATAACTCCTGTAATTGGAGATAATCCAGATTTTGTGAACAAGTATTTGGACACACTCAAAATGTTGTAAAAACATATTTAATTAGCTAGAAGAAACAAAAATCCACTAAATGATCTATAAACCTTGTGCACAATAAGGAAGGTAAAATAATAAATGCAATTCCCTTTTAAAAAAATAATAAAAAATCATTCTTCACCCGTTTCTGCGCTGGGATAGCCTGCACTGAGGACCTCCACACCAAAAGTGTGGAGGTCCTCACCAAAACCTTACATTTCCATTATAAATGGTTTTAAATGGAATGGGCCGAAAACAATATTTGGCTTGATCCTCTTTTTCAACACAAAATTTTGTTCACCGATGATGCACAGTTTTGGTCAGATGGCTATATATATATATATATATATATATATATATATATATATATATATATATATATATATATATATATATATATATATATATATATATATATACATATATATATATATATATATATATATATATATATATATATATATATATATATATATATATATATATATATATATATATATATATATATATATATATATATATATATATATATATATATATATATATATATATATATATATATATATATATATATATATATATATATATATATATATATATATATATGTATATATATATATCAATAAGCAGAATTGCCGAATTTGGAGTGGGGAAAATCCAGAAGCCTTTGTCGAGACGCCCTCACATCCATTAAAAGTCACTGTTTGGTGTGCTTTATAGGCAGGTGGAATCATTTTCCCGTATTTTTTTTATGACAATGCCTACCATAATGTTACGGTCAATGGAGAACGCTACAGAACCATGATTACTGACTTCTTCGTACCTCAGTTGAATTGGCATTGATGTGGCAGAGTTATGGTTTCAACAAGATGGCGCAACATGTAAATGTTTTTATTTATTCGTTTACAGAAACCCAAGGCCCGAACAGAGATCATGGAGTAACCCTGAGAGTGTATTCTGAAGATGGTGAAAAAATTGATTCTCTTAGTCTCGTTTCGTCAGGAAAACAATCTGGTACGAATATTTGTTATATTTTTTTAAATAAAATATTAGTCAACTATCACACCGCAGGGGTAGGCAGAAACGTCTTGTCACGGACTATGCTTAGTCAGGCGTTCATCAAAAAAAAAATGTAAAAACTTATATTACAGTATCGTTAAAAAGAAAAAAAGAAGGAATATATCGTAGTCATACAGGAGAAAGTGACCAAGTGCATTTTTTACAATAACGTGATTATTGACTGTTTGATATCTTACTAGCTTAATATTGCCCTAAAAAGTTCCCAAAGGATTTTAAACTTGGAAATATAATATATTCGAAAGGTGTGTTGAGATGGTTTGGACATGTAGAACGAATGAGTGAGGAAAGAACGGTAAAACAAATTTATGAGGCGAATGTTAGTGGAAAAAGAAGCAGAGGAAGACCGAAAAAAACATAGCACGATCAGGTATGCCAAATACTTGAAAGTGGTCAGGTTAGGAGTCGTAACAATCGGCGGGTATGTATGAGGAGATGCATGAACGTGGAAGAGGCGAAGAATGTTTGCAAGGGCAGAGTGGTGTGGCGCTCTGTTCTCTCTGCCTACCCCTGCGGAAAAGCGGCGTGACGGTTAGTTAGTTAGTTAGGATAATATATTGACTGGTTAAAAATGACTTTATTTTGTTGCCAAGCAAAAGTGACTTAAATGGCCCTCCCGAACATTTTACCTTTTGGTAGTCAGTCACTTTCTCCTGTACGACTACAATATAAAAAATAAAAAAAACAATGTTACTGGCAAATCACTTCATTAAACGGTCAATCTTTTCAGCCATTAATTTGTCTGTCTGTGGATTTTGAAGTAGCCGACTGTTTTGCAGAACAGGGAACAGAAACGATGACCAAAGACGAACAGAATGAAGAAGTAGAGATGGAAAAAGAAGACGCATCGGAGAAGAAGTCCGAAGAAGGCTCGGAAGAGGAAGGTAGCGGGAAGGAGGAAGAGGTCGCGGAAGAGAAACCCAAGCTGGATGTTACGGTGAAGGAGAGAGAGGAAATCATAGAACAGGTATTTTTAAAACACACTAACTAACCTTCAGGGGTAGGCAGAGAGAATAGAACGCCACACTGCTGTCTTTGCAAACATTCTTCGCCTCTTCCACGTTCATGTATCTCCGTATACATACCTACATGCATGTCCTGGTTCCAACCCTAATGTATGGAATTGAAGCATGGATTTGGCAAAAGAAGGATGAACGTGCTCTGATGTGAAATCAATTATAGCAAATAAAAACTTCTCAGCAAAAGCTAAACCGGCAGTAGACAATGGAGTCCCTAATGTATGGAAGTGAAGCATAGAGTCAAGGATGAAAGTAGATTGAATGCAGTCGGAATGCCATCTCTCACAAGAATGTGCGGCAAAACCATGTATGATAGATGTTCGAATAGTGAAACAAGGAAGGAATGCAAAGCTGAGATAAGCATTATCGATAAAACTAAGAAAGGTGTTTTGAGATGGTTTGGACATGTGGAACGGGTGAGCGGGGAAAGAACGATAAAACAAATGTATGAGGCAAATCTATTTGGAAAAGGCAGCAGAGGAAGGTCGAGAAAAACTTGGCCCGATCATGTATGCCAAATACTCGGGCGTGGTCAAGTTAGGATTTGAAATAATCGGCGGTGTGTACGTGCAAGAGGCGAAGAATGTTGGCAAGGCAGAGTGGCGTGGCGTTCTATTCTCTCTGCCTACCCTTGCGGATGATGACGGTGAGTACCCGATGTTATTTTTACAGTTGGAGAAGAACAAAGAGAAGAAGGTCAACGACTTCCTGGATGAGATCGACTCGCTGGAGAATTTAGTTGAGAAAACCAAAATCCTGACCTACGATGCAGGTAATATTATATTATCATTGAAAATTACAATGTTTGCTAATTGTATATTCCCATTAATTGGAGCATTCTGGAATATTCATGTGTCACTCCCAACACTCCCCCCTTACGTCATCTAGTAGGATATCCTCCAACCCTCCCCCCTTACCTTCCTTAGTTTGTTGGATAATCCTTTTCTCAGCCTTGCACCCTTTCCTTATATCACCATTGGAACGTCTACCATACATGGTCTTGCCGCACTGAGAGATGGCATCCCGACTGCATCCAGTCTACTCTCATCCTTCTCAAACCATCCCAACCCGCCTTCCTTAGTTTGCTGGATAGTGCTCATCTCAGCCTTGCACCCTTTCCTTATATCACCATTGGAACATCTCTACCATACATGGTCTCGCCGCACTGAGAGATGGCATCCCGACTGCATCCAGTCTACTCTCATCCTTCCCAAACCATCCCAAGCCGCCTTCCTTAGTTTGCTGGATAGTGCTCATCTCAGCCTTGCACCCTTTCCTTATATCACCATTGGAAAATCTACCATACATGGTCTTGCCGCACTGCGAGAAGTCATCTATCCGACTGCATTCAGTCTACTTTCATCTTTCCTTTGCCAACTGCATGCTTCACTTCCACACGTCAGGGCTGGTACTAGGACTCCCTTGGCACGCTTGGTGATATCAGTATTTGATATCGAATAGTGAATTATCAATGTTGAATTTTCCAGACAAGCTCGGAGGCAGGGAGTTGACGCAGAAGAGCGGGGAGATAGTGGCGGAGACCATCGAGAGAGAGATACTGGGCATGGTGCAGCGTCCCGAGAAGCAAGACGTACGTCATTCTGATTTACACTACTAGTTTAAATACAACATTTTGAGTGTGTCCAAATACTTGTTCACAAAATCTGGATTATATCCAATTACAGAGTTATTTTAATTATTTTTTTTTGACATCTCATCATAGATGAAGAAGAATATGGAAGTCTGGGCATTTACGGGGCTGACGACCGTCATAGGCTGGTTTAAGTGATCACTTTACACACGTGTAACATTCACCAATTCTACCCATCATTGACAACCACACTACTCAAATTCTTGGAAGTTCTATATATATATGAACCAATTTAGAAACCTTGTTCATGAATCACTAGAACTTCACTAGAACTTCACTGCTTCTTTACATCTCACCAATAGATGTCTCAATAGAAGAAGAATATGAAAGAATTTCTGCTTGGTAAAAAACTTCTTACATATCGCAATTTCTAGTGATTTAAGCACAATGTTTCGAAGCTGGATTACATATATAGAACCAAGAATTTGAGTAGTGTGGTTGTCAATCATGGGTAGAATTGGCGAATGTTACACGTGTGTAAAATTATCACTTAAACCAGCCTATGACGGTCGTCAGCCCCGTAAATGCCCAGACTTCCATATTCTTCTTCATCTTTGATGAGGTGTCGAAAAAAAAATTAAAATACTGGTTTTAAATGTAAACCGTCTTTTTTCAGCAATGTGAGGGTTGCAACAAACCTTTCTCTAAGTTCTTGTTGCTGAGGGTCGTAACCATCTTTTCTCTTTTTCTTTTATAATGAAAAAAAAACTAAAATGTGCCTTATCGGTGAATGAAATTCAGCGTTGAAAAAGAGGATCAAGTTGAATACTGATTTTGGCCCATTCAGCGAACCTACGACGCGTATAAGGTGCCTTTTTTTAGAGGTTTGGTTTTGTGAACTGGCAAGATTTTTTCTACAGACTGTCAATTTGACAGTCTGTTGAAAACATGACACAAAAACGATGACATGACACAAATATGACATAAAAATATATATGACCAGGCCTGGCCAACCCAGATTGCCCCCCCGGCCACATCGATGACCTTAAATTTTCCCAAGGGCCGCATACCGACATTAATTAAATTAAATTAAATTTCATACTTATTTTAATTTTTGTAATTATTATATTATTATTTGTCCGCCTCCATAGTGTAATGGTCAGCAAGCTCGGCTACCGTTCCGGAGGTCCCGGGCTCGATTCCCAGGGGGGGGTCAAATAAATATAAGTGATTTTTTCACTATAATACTTATTCAATATCACCCTGGACTGGTACCCGAAGCGGAGGGCTGATCACCTTTCCTTCATGCGTTAACTATCAAGATAACACTGCGTTTATATGCAGTGTCCTATGCACCATTGGGGTGCAGATAAGGGTATGAAGAATGAGGAATTATTATAAATAATTTAAATGCATATGTAATCAGAAAGTACAATCAGGGTGATTGTGAAGAAAAAACACATTCTACGACCAGATGTGAGAAGGAAACACATGTTGAACCAAAAAAAATTTACAACATTGTGAAAATTAAAAAAAAAATCAAACTGTTTTATTATGACTTATAAATTAAAACAATATTGAAAATTTAATTTTAAATAAAATCAATTTATCACTGGCCACTCGGTGCGAGATTCGAGTTTCTTTTCGCTTACATAATTTTTTAGTTGAAGCTTGCATTTGTTTGTTTGTCCGCCTCCGTGGTGTAATGGTCAGCACGCTCTGCTACCGTTCTGGAGGTCCCGGGTTCGATTCCCAAGGGGGGTAAGATAAATACAAGTGATTTTTTCACTGTTGTATTTATTCAATATTACCCTGGACTGGTACCTGAAGCGGAAGGCTGATCACCTTTCCTTCATGTGTAAACGATCAAGATAACACTGCGTTTATATGACGCAGTGCCCTATGCACCATTGTCTTTGTTTAAAAAAAGTCGTTTTAAGAGCAATGAGTATTAAAAGTTCTTAGAAGTATAATAACACTCTCCTTATCATTCATCGTTCACTTTGTGTAATACCACTTAAAAACACTACTGGTATTACACAAAGTTAAGGATGAATGATAAAGAGAGATATATTCTTCTTCGCCTTTCCTTCATGCGTAAACGATCAAGATGACACTGCGTTTATATGACGCAGTGCCCTATGCACCATTGGGGTGCGTTTAAGGGTTTTATTATTATTGTTTGAAGTTTAAAGAGTTCATTTCAATACTTGAAGTTGCACATCTTAACTGGTTTTTGAGATTTTTAAATTATATATATATATATATATATATATATATATATATATATATATATATATATATATATATAAATATATAAATATAAATATATATATATGTATATATATATATATATATATATATATATATATATATATATATATATATATATATATATATATATATATATATATAAATATATATATTTATATATATATATATATATATATATATATATATATATATATATATATATATATATATATTTGCATATTGTTCCCTGTTTTCATAACAACATGCATGACTTGACTCATAGATAATACTTGAGGGCATACATTTTGTTGATGAATCAAACCGTGTATCACAAATATATCACTGGTTTAAAAATATATTCTTCATACATGACCGCGGGCCGCGGGTTGGCCACCCTTGTATTAGAATAATGAAATACAGTGAAAGCTCTATCTATCGTTCCTCGAATAATCGTTTTCCCGGATGTGTCGTTTATTTCTTCTATCCCGAATTAATTTAATACTAAACTAAACCGCATCGATCGTTTCTCTATCACCATTTACTGCATTTGTCGTTCGAATAAGGCTGCATTTTGTCTGTTTTTTACATTATTTCCAATTTTCTTACATTCAACGGCAACATATGGGATAGAAACTATTAAAAGCTTGTATAACCGATAGCAGGAGAGGTCAATATTGATGAAAAGGAGCCGCTGCCTGTACCTGCATTTCCAGAAGCGTGCACACTTTTTGAAAGAAAACTTTCTACAGCGCACATTCAATAACCAATCCTGAAAAAAATACTATTTGCAAAGCCGAAAATATACTATTGACTTACAAAAATAAATCAGTCAAAAAACGAAAGTATTTTTTAAAAATTCTATTCAGGTTTGTCACTGTCCGCCTCCGTAGTGTAATGGTCAGCACGCTCGGCTACCGTTCTGGAGGTCCCGGGTTCGATTCCCAGGGGGGTTTAATAAATAAAAGTGATTTTTTCACTCTAATATTTATTCAATATTACAACACTGGACTGGTACCTGAAGTGGAGGGCTGATCATCTTTCCTTCATGTGTAATCGATCGAGATAACACTGCGTTTATATGAACCAGTGCCCTTTGCACCATTGTCTTTGTTTAAAAAAGTCATTTTAAGAGCAATGAGTATTAAAAGTTCTTAGAAGTGTAATAATACTCTCCTGATCATTCATCGTTCACTTTGTGTAATACCACTTGTGTAAAAACACTACTGGTATTACACAAAGTTAAGGATGAATGATAAAGAGAGATATATTCTTCTTCGCCTTTCCTTCATGCGTAAACCATCAAGATAACACTGCGTTTATATGAAGCAGTGCCCTATGCACCATTGGGGTGCGGTAAGGGTTTTATATTCAGGTTTGTATTTTTTTTTAAATAAATACATTTGCATCTGAAACCTGTTTTCTTCTTAGAATTTTAGTCTACGAATGGTTATGCAGATTGGGAGGACGGTATCTTTACTCGGTCGTATCTACTTGCGTATTGACCTCTTAATCCCGCATTCAATGTTTTCCCGCATTCATGGTTTATTTTAATAGGTCCCTTTAAAAACGATAGATAGAGGTTTCACTGTATTCTGTATTGTTATAGGTACACGCGGACGCCAAGAGAATTGTGAATCCAATTTTGGGAGAATTCTTCAACAAGTTTTACGAAATTGTAGCCGAAGAAAAGGACACACACGTTCCTGAGGTATAATTTACTTTTATCTTACCTAATTATCATGCCGCTTCATCGCAGGGGTAGGCAGAGAGAATTGAACGCCACACCAATCCGTCTTTGCGAATCGCCTATTCCACATTCACGCATTTCTTCATGCGTACCCGCCGATTGTGCCGACTTCTGACGTGACCACTCTCAAATATTTGAAATACTTGATTACGCCAAGTTTTTCTCGATCTTTCTCTGCTCCTGTTCCCAACAGTCCTGTTTCAATGTCCTTTCTTCAATCATCCGTTCCACATGTCCAAACCATCTCAACTCACCTTTCTTAATTTTATCGATTATGCTTATCTTACGCCTTTCATTCATTCCATCCGAACATCTATCATGCATCGTTTTGCCACACATTTTTTATCACTTTATCAGACTGACAGGTCATAAGTCCTGTAAATACCAAGACTTTTTATATTCTTCTTTATCTGTGTTAAGTGTAAATTGATTACTTGACTAACCTATGACAGGTCAAAAGCCCTGTAAATAGTCAGACTTCCATATCCTCTTTCATCTTTGTCGAGTGTAAAGTGATCACTCGACCAGCTCATGACAGGTGACAAGCCCTGCAAATACCCAGACTTCCATTATCTCCTTCATCTTTGTCTAGTGTAAAGTGATCACTCGACCAGCCCATGACAGGTCACAAGCCCTGCAAATACCCAGTCTTCCATATTCTTCTCCATCTATATCATATATAATGTAAAAAAAAAAATTGGGGACAGTATCCACCCTGCTGCGGTCGGACCTCTCACTCATTCGCTCATATTGTGTTCTTACATATTCTCCTTCATATGTGTCTAAAATATATATTTTTTTTTAATGGGGACTGTATCCACCCTGCTGTGGCTGGAATTCTCATATGTATTGTGTTTCAGGTGATCGTTGTACCGGGTATACCGGGCATCGGGCCCGCAGTGGATGAAGCCATGCTGGACGCTGTCTTGAAGTATGTCCGGGAGACGGCGGCCGACCAGTGCGACATGTTCATGCCGAGAGACATCCGGCATTGTCTGTGCCCTCCCCTCGAGAGGCAGCTGTCTGTCGAGTCGAGTGCTTGACCTTATTTGACCTGACCTGATCTGATCTGTGACATAAACCGTGTGCATCTCCGTCTGACCTAATCTTGCCTGGCATAAACCATGTGTATCTCGACCTTACCTAAACTTACTTGACATAAACCATGCGCATCTCTATCTGACCTAACCTTGCCTGACATAAACCATGTGTATCTCCATCTGACCTAACCTTGCCTGACATAAACCATGAGTATCTCAACCCAACCTAATAATATTCTCAAAAAAAAAAAACAACTTTGTAATTTTTTCTACACGAATTTTATTTGAAACCCGGTTGCTGGTCAAATAAATTAAATAAATTCATGTGGAAAAAAAGATACATAGTTGTTGACACAGGTCATGCCAGTCGTCAGTCCTTTAAAACAGAGATAAAGGATGACACAGGTTATGGCAGTTGTCAGTCATTGCAGATATGTATAAAGGGTGACGCAGGTTATACCAATTGTCAATCCTTTATAGCAGATATAAAGAATCACACAGGTCATGGCAGACGTCAGCCTTCTATGGCAGTTACAAGGGATATGGGGATCCTATTAAATGTCAGTAAAACAAGAATATTTATGTTATACTTTTTAAAAAATCTACTTTTCCGTTACTTTCAATGTTCTGTTAAATTATAACAATCAAATAAAATTTATTGGATATTAATGTTTTTTTTTTGCTAGAGTCCCAGTAGCAACTTCAATGTGTGGAAGTGATGCATGGAGTTGGCAAAAGAACGATGAAAGTAGACTGAATGCAGTCAGAATGCCATTTCTCAGTGCGGCAAGACCATGTATGGTAGATGTTCCAATGGTGATATAAGGAAAGGGTGCAAGGCTGAGATGAGCACTATCCAGCAAACTAAAGAAGGCGGCTTGGGATGGTTTGGGAAGGATGAGAGTAGACTGGATGCAGTCGGGATGCCATCTCTCAGTGCGGCAAGACCATGTATGGTAGATGTTCCAATGGTGATATAAGGAAAGGGTGCAAGGCTGAGATGAGCACTATCCAGCAAACTAAGGAAGGCGGGTTGGGATGGTTTGGGAAGGATGAGAGTAGACTGGATGCAGTCGGGATGCCATCTCTCAGTGCGGCAAGACCATGTATGGTAGATGTTCCAATGGTGATATAAGGAAAGGGTGCAAGGCTGAGATGAGCACTATCCAGCAAACTAAGGAAGGTGCGTTTGAGATGGTTTGGGCGTGTGGAACTATGAGTGAGGAATGAACGGTAAAACAAATTTATGGGGCGCTTGAAAATAGGGGCAGAGGAAGCCTTAGAAAAACTTGGCATGATCAAGTATGCCAAATGCTTGAGCGTGGTCAGGTCAGGAGTTGGAATAATCGGCGGGTATGTATGAGGAGATGTGTGAATGTGAAAGAAGCGGATAATATTTGCAAATACAGTTTAGTTTGGCGTTCTATTCTCTCTGCCTACCCTTGTGGCAAGCGGCATGATGGGTTGTTAGTTTTTTGTTTTTAAACAGTAATTTTGTAAGTTTTGATTTTTGGAAATTTAATTCGAATATCCACACATAGACATCTGTGGAATTAAAATTAAACTATTTGCTTGTTTTATTCGTTCGTTCTTCATACAACAGATGGCAGTAGTTTTATCCGTCTGTCAATAGATGCCGGACGACACATGTTTTCAAATTTATTATTAAAATAATAAAAAAAAATATATATATATATATATATGGGAGTCCTTTAAGAGATTTCTGAGATTTGAAATATAATATTATTTTTGACACAATTTATTTTTTCTTGCTGTTTTTTTGACGGTCCAAATATGAGCTATTACGAGTGCAAGTATGCAACTCTGAGTACCCTAAGCATGACTGCTATTATTTTTGTCCTAACTACCATTCCTCCTCCATTTCCTTTCCCTTTTAGGAATGATATCTCTCACCCTGAACAATATTAATATCAATTCTGGGTCGATTGAGACTTGCAAACGAATATGATAATTTTACGATACTACATAGAAAGGCAGACACATTATACTAGACACTTCGGTAGGAATGTGTTGACATTTTGACAAATATTTCTCAAGTACATACGCCATGACCGCAGTATATGTGCTCTTCTAAGCATCGAAGGGGTAACTGAAAACAGTACTTATTTTAAATTTATTTATTTCTTTAGTTAGCTTATATATTTTGTCCGCCTCCGTAGTGTACGGTGGAGAACGCTCGGCTACCGTTCTGGAGGTCCCGGTTTCGATTCCCAGGGGGGGTCAAATAAATATAAGTGATTTTTACATTCTAATATTTATTCCATATTACCCTGGACTGGTGCCTGAAGCGGAGGGCAGATCACCTTTCCTTCAAGCGTTAACGATCAAGATAACACTGCGTTTATATGATGCAGTGCCCTATGCACCATCGGGTGCGGAAAAACGTTTCTGTGACGTCATTCATTGCCAACTTCCGAAAATAACGTTTTTTCGAAGTAGAA
Source organism: Brachycentrus maculatus (assembly GCF_059751285.1). NCBI lineage: Eukaryota > Metazoa > Arthropoda > Insecta > Trichoptera > Brachycentridae > Brachycentrus > Brachycentrus maculatus. Next base: position 497,985 of record NW_028281259.1, on the reverse strand, counting down.
TTTTCCAAAAGAAAATTAAAATATCAATTATATCGGCTGTTATAAACACTTCACGAGTCTAATCAATCCTTTATAGGTTTAGTATGGTACAATAGATATTCCTCCCGTCTGACAAAGATCCATTATTTATAATAAAATATATAGTGATTTTAAAACAAGTGTCATTTTAATTATAAAATGGAAAAGCACAACGGAGTCCTGGTTGCAACTCTAATGTATGGAAGTGAAACATGGAGTTGGCAAAAGAAGGATGAAAGTAGACTGAATGCAGTCGAAATGCGATCTCTCAGAAGAATGTGCGACAAAACGATGTATGATAGATGTGCGAATAGTGAAATAAGGAAGGAATGCAAAGCTGAGATAAGCATTATCGATAAAATTAAGAAAGGTGTGTCGAGATGGTTTGGACATGTAGAACGAATGAGTGAGGAAAGAACGGTAAAACAAATTTACGAGGCGAATGCTAGCGGGAAAAGAAGCAGAGGAAGACCGAGAAAAACATGGCACGATCAGGTGTACCAAATACTTGAAAGTGGTCAGGTTAGGAGTCGTAACAATCGGCGGGTATGTATGAGGAGATGCATGAACGCGGAAGAGGCGAAGAATGTTTGCAAGTACAGAGTGATGTGGCGCTCTATTCTCTCTGCCTACCCCTGCGGGGAAGCGGCGTGATGGTTAGTTAGTTAGTTTTAACTGGAAAATCACAAAGTTAGCGCTTCAAATATAAATTGTAAAATACAAGGCTTATAAGAAAAAAAATTGTCAATTTTATTGTTAAGCATTGTGTAATATGACTCATTTCGCTTGTGTGAGGGCGTACAGATACCCCCTCTTGGCTTAGCATGCGTAAATATCGCAAGGGGGAGTCTCGTGAGGCAATTTATACTGCTAGGAAGGGTGAAACCAACCCTATTAGGTTGTCGCTCTGTCAACGAAAGGCGCATGCGCCAAAAACTCCACAACACATCCTGAGTGTACATTTTTATACATTACGAAGGGAAAAAGTCGGGATAAATAAATATAAATCGTAAATAAAACATCGCTTTTCATAACTAAACTGTTTTTAAATAATTTTAAATCGATTCGCGCGGAGTTATCGGGGTTTTTCTATACGTATTCAAGTCTAGATGTTCGCGAAATTTGTCCGCAGTGCATTGAAGACATTGGAAGCAATTTTCACCGATTTAATACGTTTTTAGAAGCAAAATACAGTATATATTGTAGATTCCACAGTGTTTTTAGTTTGTTTTTATAGTATACTTCGTACAATTTGTGTCGAATTGCGTTTTAGTGCCGTGTAGGGGTGTCCGAGTCAAGATCGCGCTGAGCTCCGTATTGATTTTTCCATTCCAACATGTGTTGATATGCTTAAGGGAACTTTTGACGCTTTCCTTGAGGCATATTCGAAGGCAGCGTTGAAAAACGCTTGTGAAAATTCATATTTTACACACATATAATGACCAAGTTTTAAAATATACGTGTGTTTGAGCGATTCAAGTGTTTGACGTGTGGTATGAAGTTAAAATATCGATTGATTTTGATAACGGGGCCGTCTTTAAAGTTTTGAATTACTTATTTCATGTGTTTTCGTATGTTAAATGATTTTTACGTGGAATTTTTTTGTTTTTCCTAGCTGAATTTCAGTAATTTGTGGGGTGTTTTTATGATAAATTTAAAAAAAATTGTATGCATTTGAGTGATTCGAGGTTTTGGCACGTAGCTGAATTTAATTTCAGCACCTTAAGGGTTGTTTTTATCATAAAGTTCAGTTAACATTAGATAACTGAACTATATTTGTATATTTATAATGCCATTTATGGATCGCACAATATTGACATATCCCTCCCTCCGTTCAACAACGTCATAAATCAAAAATCGTCAATTTTCAGTGCATGTTTTCGGAATGCTCAGAAAATGTACTATATCCCAGCAAAAGCGGCATATTTTTAACTAAATATTTACCCGCAACAGGGCAGAAAGTGTTGTTTTTGCATTTTGAAGAAAAGGTATTGTTTTATTATTATGTCCGCCTCCGGTGTGTAATGGTCAGCGTGTTTAGCTACCGTGCTGGAGGTCCCGGGTTCGATTCCCAGGGGGGGGTGAAAATAAATATTAGTGATTTAACACCGTAATATTTATTCAATATTACCCTGGACTGGTTCCTGAAGCAAGAGTGATCACCTTGCCTTCATGTAAGTAATGATCAAGATAACACTGCGTCAATTTGATGCAGTGCCCTATGCACCATTAGGTGCGGATAAGGGTTATAATTTTTTTTTTTAATAAACAAAATATTTTTCAAATGGTGAAAAAACTTCCAGGTTTTACCTCAAAAGATCTGTTGCACAGTAAAAAGTTCAATAAGTGGCTTGATATTCATTTTTAATACATTGTATTATATTTTTGAACTTTAAAAACGATCTCCTGAAAAATCGAGTTTTTTTTTATATATGACGTTGTAGAAAGGAGTGAGCGATATGTAGTAGCTGTGCGGACTACTGATTTATTGTCAAATGTCTCTGACATTCATTCCTAACAAAGTGCCATGTAACCGGTTCCTATTTTTAAGAAATACTTTTGATTATGTTTCACGTTTTTAATTGCGTAGTCCGCCTGACGAATGTTGAGTTATTACGGGTCAAATATACATGCATTTGAGTGATTCGAGTTTTTGACACGTACCTACCTGAATTTCAGCGATTCGAGGAGTGTTTCTATGACAAATTTTAGTAATTTTCATTCGGATTTTCAGGGGTGTTTGATTTTTAATTTAAGGGGTGTTTTAATAATAAAGTTGTGTAAAATATCCGTGCTTTTCAGTAATTCGAGCTTTTGACACGTACTTACCTCAATTTCAGCGATTTGAGGAGTGTTTTTATGACAAATTTTAGTAATTTTCATTCGGATTTTTAGGGATGTTTGATGTTTAATTTGAGAGGTGCTTTCATGAAAAATTTTTGCAAAATATATAAACACGTATCTACCTGAATTTCAGCATTTTGTGGAGTGTTTTTATGCCAAATTTTAGTAATTTTACATTCGGATTTTTAGGGGTTTTTAATGTTTAATTTGATAAGTGTTTTAACGATAAAGTTGTGTTAAATATCCATGAATATTTTTTATTTTTTTTATTTTATTTTATTTGTTCGGGAATTGTACAGCTTTACACATAAAAAAATATAAAATAAACAATAGTTACATTAAAAATAATAAAGATTACATTACATTAACTAAAATAGTCACGTTAAAAAAAGCCAATTAAACAATTCCACATTTATGTCATAAAACTATTAAAAAACATTCAAGATTTTAAAAAAATGGTATGATTTAAAATAATAGATTTAGCAGGAAGGAGAAGAATATCGTAGTCGTACAGGAGAAAGTGACCAACTACCAAAACGTAAAATGTTCAGGAGGGCCATTTAAGTCACTTTTGCTTGGCAACAAAATAAACGTCAATGCAGTTAGTCGTTTTTACCAAGTCAATATATTATACTTCCAAGTTTAAAATCCTTCGGGATGTTTTTCAGGGCAATATTAAGCTAGTAAGATATCAAATAGACAATGTCACGTTTTTGTAAAAAAATGCACTTAGTCACTTTCTCCTGTATGACTACGATGTGAGTAATTTGAACATTTAACACGTACCTACCCGAATTTCAGCAATTTAAGGAGTTTTTTATGGTAAAATTGTGTTAAAATCCATGAATTTATGTGATTCGAGTTTTTGATACATCGCAAATTGAAATATCGATCAAGGACGTTTCTCAAGTGATATTTTCGATATTGTACGCGGTCTGGACAGCTCGTTTTATGGGGTTTTCCCTGGCATGGGTTGGTTGAGTGGGAAAAGCGGTTTGTAGCCCCGGAGCCCGCCATGTGGGCCGAGAGATGAGTGGGGGTCGGCTGCAACTGGCGCCGGGCGCTATGAGCTCCGGAGCCGCGGGCACCTTGGCAGACCTCTAGCTACCATGCAGAAGGAACCGGCCGAAGGCCAGCAGTATGTGGGCCCCTATCGCCTCGAGAAGACCCTGGGCAAAGGCCAAACAGGTGCGCTTTTGACCCTCTTTAAAATACCACCCCCTAAAAAATACCGTCCGCCTCCGTAGTGTAATGGTCGGCAGGCTCGACTACCGTTCTGGAGGTCCTGGGTTCGATTCCCAGGGGGGGTAAAATAAATATAAGTGATTTTTTCGCTGTAATATTTATTTAATATTACCCTCGACTGGTACCTGAAGTAGAGGGCTGATCACCTTCCCTTCATGTGTAAACGATCAAGATAACACTGCGTTTATATGAAGCAGTGCCCTATGCACCATTTGGTGCGGATAAGGGTTTAAAAAATAAATACTTATCTCAAAGCACTAACCAAATTGATTTATATTTTTTGAATTGTCATGTAATATATCCAAATTTAGACACGATTATTATATTGAATTCTATTTTATTTACATAAACATCATAATATGTGACGCGTTTCGTCCTACTAAGACATTATCAAACACTCTGTGTTTGACATTAAGACATTATTGTCACAATTATACGTATCGGTATACCGATATATGCATCTTCTCATGAATGTAGAAGAGGCCAACATTGCTTACAAATAAATATTTATTTCATATTACCCTGGACTGGTACCTGAAGCGGAGGGCCGATCACCTTTCCTTCAAGTGTCAACGATCAAGATAACATTGCGTTTATATGATGCAGTGCCCTATGCACCATTGGGTGAGGATAAGGGTTAGAAAAAGAAGGAGAAGAAGAATATAACATTCTCTTTATCATTCATCCTTAACTTTGTGTAATACCAGTAGTGTTTTTAAGTGGTATTACACAAAGTTAACGGTGAATGATAAGGAGAGTGTTATTATACTTCTAAGAACTTTTAATAGGTACTAAACTAAAACTAACCAAGTAATCATCACGCCGCTTTTCCGCAGGGGTAGGCAGAGAAAATAGAGCGCCACACCACTCTGTCCTTGCAAACATTCTTCGCCTCTTCCACGTTCATGCATCTCCGCATACATACCCACCGATTGTTACGACTCCTAACTTGACCGCTTTCAAGTATTTGGCATACCTGATCCCGCCATGTTTTTCTCGGTCTTCCTCTGCTTCTTTTCCCACTAACATTCGCCTCACAAATTTGTTTTACCGCTCTTTCCTCACTCATTCGTTCTACATGTCCAAACCATCTCAACACACCTTTCTTAATTTTATTGATAATGCTTATCTCAGCTTTGCATTCATTCCTTATTTCACTATTCGAACATCTATCAAACATCGTTTTGTCGCACATTCTTCTGAGAGATCGCATATCGACTGCATTCAGTCTACTTTCATCCTTCTAACAGGTACTCATTGTTCTTATAATGACTTTTTTTAACCCTTATCCGCACGCAATGGTGAATAGGGCACTGCGTCGTACTGATGCGGTGTTTTATTGATGGTTAAATAAGTGAAGGAAAGCTACACAAATGACAAAAAACTTCAGAATAGTATTAAATAAATTTCAGAAAAAAAATCACTGTTATACCGATTGCCTGTATTTAGGCGCTAATACAAAATATGGAGTATGTATAATTATACATAGAAATTAATTGGCTAATTTATATATATATATATATATATATATATATATATATATATATATATATATATATATATATATATATATATATAAATATATATATATATATATATATATATATATATATATATATATATATATATATATATATATATATATATATATATATATATATAAAACCCTTATCCGCCCCCCTATGATGCATAGGGCACTGCGTCATATAAACGCAGTGTTATCTTGATCGTTTACACATGAAGGAAAGGTGATCAGCCCTCCGCTTCTGGTACCAGTCCAGGGTGATAATAATGAATAAATATTACAGTGAAAAAATCACTTATATTTATTTTACCCCCTTGGGAATCGGACCCGGGACCTCCAGAACAGTAGCCGAGCGTGCTGACCATTATATATACATATATATATATATATATATATATATATATATATATATATATATATATATATATATATATATATATATATATATATATATATATATATATATATATATATATAAATATATATATATATATATATATATATATATATATATATATATATATATATATATATATATATATATATATATATATATATATATATATATATATATATATAAATATATATATATATATATATATATATATATATATATATATATATATATATATATATATATATATATATATATATATATATATATATATATATATATATATATATATATATATATATATATACATACTCATAAAAATACTATAACGTTGCTTCAATGCAAAAGTAGGCACAGAGAACAGAACGCCACGGCAAATTGCTCTGTTTTTACGAACAATATTCACCTTTTCCAAATAATGCATCTCTTTATACATACATACCCGCCGATTATTACGACTTCTGACTTGACCACATTCATGTAATTAAAATTCTTGATCATGCCAAGTTTTCGTCGGTTTTTCCTGCTTCTATTTCCATCTTCATTCGTCTCATATATTTATTTTATTTACAACATTTTGAGTGTGTCCAAATACTTGTTCACAAAATCTGGATTATCTCCAATTACAGGAGTTATTTTCATATTTTTTTGTTTTTTGACATTTCATCAAAGATTAAGAAGAATATGGAAGTCTGGGCATTTACGGGGC